>NW_027185779.1:11975014-12052514 GCF_028583685.1 Petaurus breviceps papuanus | reverse complement strand
CTCTGCCAGTTCTTTCCCTGTCACCTCATTTATATAAAATAATTATTCTTTTTAGCTATTCCTAAACAATTTTACTTTTGAAGATCATATCCTGCTCATGTCTACCCCAATCTTTCTTATGAGCTACCCAATTACTAATAACAATCTTATACATACATTTTACATTTCTTCATATAAAAGGTAAACATCCTGTCTTTATTGAATTTTTTGTAATTGGTCTTTGTTATGTACCTTATATTTCTCTTGGATCTTTTATTTAAAATCTTCTGTTAAGTTCAAGTTTGTTTGTTTGTTTGTTTAACAAAGTACTGAAAGTTTTTCAATTCAATAAATGCATTTTTTTTCATTCAGGTTATGCTTAGCTTTGGTGGCTATATTTTTGACCAGATCCCCTCTTCCTTGCTCTCTGATATATGGTGTCCCAAACCTGAGGTCTTTTAGTTTCACTGCTGCTAGGTCTTGTGAAATTCTAATTGTGGCATCACCATAATTAATTTTTTTTTTCTTGTTGCTCATAATATTTTGTCCTGGGATTTTCCTTCAGATCTTTTCTTATTTTCCCAGGAGGACCACTGTTCTGCTGCACTCATTTATTTTTACCACTTTATATCCACCCTGAGGTGCTATTATTATCTCGTTTGTGGGGAAAATCTAGAGAGCTTGAACTTTTTTACCTATTCTTCCATCTTCCCAGAATCTTCTCCATCCCCTTAATATCTTAAACTCAATATGTTTCAGACAAAACTTAATATCTTTTCTCCAAACCCACCTCTCTTCCCTATAAGTGATGATCACTTCACAACCTTGGTTATGAAACAACATTTCACAGCCTTGATTTCATCCTTGCTTGCTCCCTCTTATCCATTTTACATATCTAGTCAGGTGCCAAATCTTCTTGTTTCTATCTTAACAAATATCTCTCCTGCATGTTCACTTCTCTTCATTCACTTTTTCATTAGTAAAATATTTATATTATGCACTTTTACATTAGTTCAGAATTTCATCACCTCTTTCATGGACTATTAAAATTACCTCTTAATTGACACCGCTCCCTCCCTCACTTCAATTCATCCTTCATATAGCTGCCAAAGTGATTTTCCTTAAGCACAAATCTGACTGTTACAGATTCTACTCCACAAACTCCAGTGACTTTTTATTGCCTCTATGTTAAAATCCATCTCTTGCTTCACATCGAAAGCCTTCACAGTCTAGCTTCAGTCTACATTTCAAGCTGATTACTTTCCTAAAGTACTCTATACGTTAAATGAATTGATTGGAAAATGACCTTCCTTCTTGCACATCCATTTGTACCTTTGCACATGATGTTGCCTGTACCTGGGATGTTCTCATTCCTCACCCCTACTTCTTTTAATTCCCAGCTTCTTTGAAGACTCAGCTGAAGAGCCACTTCCTTGAAGAGATCTTTCCCAATTCTCCAGATTGTTAGTGTCCCCTACTCCAAATGACTTTGCATTTATTTTGCATATTTATATATATATGTTGAATTTACTTATTTATGTTTCTGTTACTACCCAAAATAACGTAAGCTCTTTGTGGTTAGGTTAGTATGCTCAGTACCTAATAATAAATAAAAAACATAAAACCTTTAACATGTACCAGGAATGTTAATAAACATTAGATATGCAAAGTCAAAAGTGGTATAATTTCTAACCTCAAGGAGTTTACATTCTAATGGGGAGCATTAGCCATTGGGAAAAATAGGAAAGGACTCTTATAGGAGATTGTCTTTGAGTTCAATAAATGTTTTATCCTGGTCCAGCAGTTTTTCTGCCTCTTTATTAGCAAACAGAAAAATAGATGAGTAGTTTCAATTTAAGGTTGCAAATTCAATTTTTATTAGTGTAAGAAAAACATAATTAGCATATTTCCCCCCATAATTCCCCTTCTTAGGGGAAAAAAATAAAATCATATATTACAATACATAAAAATTATTTGTAACTAATTTCTTTTCAAAATTCATTTGAATAATAAAATATTGAATAACTGTGAAGTAGCTTATATGTTTAAGTAAAATTATTGGGAAGAACGCACTAGTTAACTAGAGTTCACTTTATGAAATGATGATAAAATGTTGAGAATAAGTGATGCTGCATACTATATAATCATTCTTCATCATTGTCACCATTTCCTGGCATTAATGTTTTTCTCCCTAATCTGCTAATTGGTTTCTACCAACTGGCCAGTATTAAATTCTCATAATTGGAGGAAGCAGCACATATCAAAGGACAAAGGATTCAGCACAAAGCTCAGCATGATCTCAAAAAGTTCTAACTTGTCAAAACATTTTATCGGGTTATGAAAATAAAATGTGTGCATGAGAGGGGGTTGGGGAGGGATTGTCTCTTGATAAAATGCAAATTGGAAAGAAATGCCCAGAAAGATGAAGGACATTATGATAAGTGACCTGTATAGAAGACATTAAAATCTGATTTCTCTATGACAAATAGCTTGGCACAATCCTGCTTGTTTCTTCCAGAAATTGAATGCTGATATATTACTCCAGATGTACATGGCCTTTTTTATGAAGTGTGGTGTCATGGGCTAAATGCATAATACCCTGGTGTCCATAATACCCTGCTCCAAGCATGATGGTATACTTCAACATATCGACCCTCTAAAACCTGATTCTTTTTCCTTTTTCCAGGTGGCTTTGGACAGGAGGAAGCAAAATTGATCCTCTTATAGAATTTTAAATCTTTTTCTTTGTTCTCTGACATGAGGAATAAGCCCAGAATCCTTGAGTTCTGGAAAGTCATCTGAAAAATCCTGGACTGTTCATATTATGTTTGTCTGTTCCACAGTTACTTTGGGCAAAACTGGCTTTCCATTTTTACTTTCACAGGGATGTGTTTCTCTGTGCTTCTAATAGGTTTTCTTTTCTTCAAACACCCAAACTGCTCAGAATTTTTAACTAAAGATCTGATAATAATGGCATTCTCTTAGCAGGAAAAGATAGGACTGTTCATTTAACTCTTGGAGAAGGGATCATCCTAGATTTTCTCTTACAATAGATTCTATCTAGGCTTGTTTCTTGGTTTGTTTTTTCTTTTGTTTGCTTGAAAAAAAATACTACCAAAACTCTCTTCTTCACTTGGAAACAAGAAACACTATTTTCCATCTTCTTTTTGTGAAATCTTTACTCTATTTATCTCAGTATTTTCTTGAGTGTCTTTAGACTAGTATTTAAAACCCTTTATAGTTTGAAAGAACACTTAAAAACAAGGTAGTTTCTTTTTCTTTTTTTCCTTTTTGGAGGGGGGAATGCAGGGCAATTGGTGTTAAGTGACTTGCCCAAAGTCACACAGGTAATAAGTGCTATGTCTGAGGTCGGATTTGAACTCAGGTCCTTCTGACTCCAGAGTTTGTACTCTATAGACTGCACCATTTGGCCACCCCCAAAACAAGGTAGTTTGGAAGAGAGAGAACTCCAGTTGGCAGAATTAGGAAAGGCTTTCTGTAAAAGACGATTGAGTTGCATCTTAAGGAAGAAAGGAATTCCATGAGCTAGAAGTAAAAGGGAGAACAAGACAGATATGTGGGACAACCAGTGGAAAAGGTAAAGAGAAGGGACATGGAGTACCATGTGTGAAGAATAGAGAGAAGTTCAGGGTGTCTGCATCACAAAATGAGGTAGATAATAATGTCCACTATAGTTGGAAATGTAGTTTAGGATCAGTTTGTAGAAGATTTTAAAAGCTAGATAGAAAAACTTATATTTAATCTTAAGAACAATCAGAAATTACTGAAGATAGTTGAATAGGGTAGTCACATGGTCACATCCTGGTCTAAAGAAAATTAGTTTGGCAGAAGTATGCAGAATAAAATGGAGTGAGGCAGGGAGAGCAACTAGGAGATTTGCAAAAATCTAAGCAAGAGGTGATGGGGCTAGAAAAGAAGCATAGCTATGTGAGTAGAGAGATGTTGTAAAGGTAAAAACCAGAAGATATATGAATGATTGAATAAGGAAGAGTGAAAGATCCAGGATAATGCCAACATTATGAAGTGATGAGGTTGAAAGGGTGGTGATGGCTTTGACAGAAATAGGGGAGTTAGAAAAGAGGGAATCTGGTCAGGGGGTTGGGAGAAGGGAAAAACGATGAGCTCAGTTTGGGGCATATTTGATTTGAGATGTCCAAAAGGTAATTGGTGGTGTGGTACCGAGGCCAAGGAGAGAGCCTGGAACTGTGCTATTGATTATACAGAGCTAAAAGCCATCTGCACAGAGATAACCATGGGACCTAACAATAGAGAAAGAGAGACATACAGAGAGACAGAGGGAAACAGAGACAGAGAGAGATAAAGACAAAGACAGAGAGGAAGGAGAGAGGAGGAGAGGAGAGGAATAGAGGAGAAGAGAGAGAAGAAGAGAAATTATAGTCAACATGTATAACATTACAGTAAAAAATAAAAACTCATAACAAAAACTAATAAAAACAATGTGGTAATAGGTTATGTTAAGAAGGGTATAGTGTCTACAGCTAGGAAGGTAATAGTACTGTTTCATTGTTTCAATTAGTTAACATATGGGCTATTCACAGGGGTGGGGGATCTTTGGCCTTGAGGCCACAGGTGACCTTCTAGGTCTTTAAGTTCAGTCTTTTGACTGAGTACAAGTTTAATAGAGCAAATACTTTTATTAAGGGCATTTGTTCTATGAAGTTTGGATTCAGTCAAAGGACTTCACTTATGTACCTAGAAGGTTACATGTGGCCTCGAGTGAGGTCTCAGGTTCTCTACTCCAGGACTGTCTTTAGTTCTATCTGATATACTTCAGGAAATGCACTAATAAGCTGGAGAGTGTCTGGGAGAGGGCTGCCAGAATGATGAAGGCCCTAGAACTAGTGCCATGGAAGGACTGGTGATATTTACCCAAGACATGGAAAAGACTTCAGGGAGGGGAAGGAATGGTGCCTTTCTTTAGGTGTTTGGATGGCAGTCATATGGAATAGGGATGAGACTTTTTCTGCCTGGCCACAGAGGACAGAACTATGAATGACTGTAACAGGTGCAGAAACAAAATTTTGGTTTAAAATAAGCAAAAATTTTTCCAACAATTAAAGTTATTGCAAAGAATGGAAATACTTAGTTCATTCCAACTCAGTTTGTCATTAATAATAATCTACTTTTTAATCCCCAATATTTCATTTTTTAAAAGCACCACTTTTCCCCCTAAGATAGTAGATTTTGCTTAGGACTTCCTTGCCTAGAGCATTACCTTTACAGTTCCATCCAAAGCACAGGGGATAATACAAGCAGATAACCACAGATACAAAAGAGATAAGGATAAGAACAGGGGCAGAGAGTAGTCTAGTAAGGCTGGAACAAAGAATATTTTAAAGCAATGAGATAAAAGTGTGTATAAGGTGAAAAAATTGTGAAGGATCTTGAATACCAGTGTCAGGGGATTATGTTTTATTTGGGAGGTGGTCATTGGAAGTTTTTGAGCAATGGAGTAATATAATTAGAAAAGAGTATTAGGAAGATCACTTAGGCAGTGATACTAAGGATGGACTGAGAAGGACATAAACTAGAAATTGGGGAACTACCTATGAAGCTATTATAATAGGAGGAAATAACATCAAAAGAATCAGAGATATGGAGATTGGAATAGTTATCAGAACCATAAAAAGAAGATAATATCCTGAAACAGGAAGGGGGTTGTCACAATAAATGCACATTGGAATGGTATCTGACACACTGCATTTCTGATAATTACTCATAGACCCTGTTCCCTACAGTAGAAAGACTTGAAAGGAGTTCAGCAAAATTTGGTTACCTTGTTGCAGTCAAGATGGAGAAAGAGCCGAGTGTTTATGTGGGGGGAATAGGGAGGAGGGGGTAGAGGAAGTAGGTTCTATTGTGAGGCTTTTGTTATGAGTAGAGAATGAAAAGTGTTGGTGGAAATCCTGTATAGATGGAATATTGCTACACAGAACATGATGATGTTAAGAGCGAGGTAGATTATTTTTTGTTTTCTTACTTGCCTTTTATTCCCTTTTTTTTTTTCATTAGGAAGAATAAGAGGTTAGAAAAAGACATTTTCCCAGGGGGAACTAAGTGGTTCAGAGGATAGAGTGCTGGACTTGGAGTCGGGAATGCCTGATTACAAATCAAGCTTCATACACTTACTAGCTGGGCAACTCTGAACAAATCACTTAATCTCTTTTTGGCTCAGTTTCCTCAACTACAAAATGGAGATAATAGCATCCACCTTCCAGAGTTATTGATAGGATGAAATGAAGTAACATATGTAAAGTGCTTAGTCAAGTGCTCATTTCCTTTCTTCCAGAAGGATTTAGTATAAAAACCAGAGATTCACAAGATCTAAAAGTGTACACGTGTGTGTGTGTGTGTGTGTGTGTGTGTGTGTGTGTGTCCAGGAAGCTGAATGTGGTGATGAGAGTCACGGTTTGGGTTTCAGGGTTTAAGACACTGGTGATAGTGATAAATGAGTGATCAATTTAGAAGAGGAAAGTGAAAGTTAATGTAACGAGTCACATTCAAATGCCATGTGAAGACACCTTTACTCTCAGCCATGTGCTCTCAATATCTAATTACCTTGTGGACTGGGGAATTTTTAGTGCCACTACTATCTTCATGAGCCTCTTTGGAGTCAACGGAGTACTTTCCCTTCTACCTTTACTTTTATGGACATCTATGGAACTTATGGGGTAGCAGGCATATATGGAGTTCTGATTCTGTACTGCCAGAATTGAGAATGAAAAAAGAAGAAAGGATACATTTTTAATAGCTAGATTTTTATTGTTGTCTTTGGTTTTTACATCACCAAAATTTCTCCCAGCATTCCCCCACAATCTCAGAGAATCGTTCCATATAATAACATTTTTAATGTAAAAAGAAAAAGAAAAAAATGAAAAAAAACTGACAAATCCATCTAGAAAGTTTGAAAAGATGTTTCACACCAATGTATTTCTTTTATCTACAAAGGAATAGGACACAGTGTCTTATCCTATCTCTTTATAATTCTAAAGCTTCTACTTTTTATTGGTTTTTCATGGTTCTTTCTATCTATGTTGTAGTCATTGTTTACGTTGCTTTTTTGGTTCTGCTTACTTCACTCTGTCTCAGTTCATGTCAGTCAATGCTTCTCCCTATTTCTCATGTTTTTCATTTCTTAAAGCAATGTAATATTATATTACATTTACCTAGCACAATTTTTTGAGTCGTTCTCATGTCAACAGGCATCTGTTTTTCTTTCAGGTATTTGATAACACAAAATTACACCTATAAATATTTTAGCATGTATAAGGATTTTGTTCTTAACAATAACCTCCTTTGAGTATATATGCCTTGCAGTAGAATCTTGTGTCAAAGGGTATGGGCATTTTAATCATTGTATTTACATAATTTCAAATTGTTTTCTAACATAGTTGTAATGATTCACATTTCCATGAGCAATGTCCTAGTGTATCTATGTTCCCATAATTCTTCCCTCATTGACCATCTTTTGTAATTTTTGTCAGTTTGCTATATATGAAGTGAAACCTCAAGATAATTCTGATTTGTACTTCTCTTGTTATTACTGATTTGGAGCATTCTTTCACATAGTTGCTAATAGTTTGAAATTCTTTTGAGAACTTTTTGTTCAAGTCCATTAAGCAAATATATATTGGGGAATGGCTTTTGTTCCTAAAAAGAAATACGGATTAGCTGTCTATACTATCTTAAATACCAAAACTTTATCTGTAAAAAATGTAATTAAATTTTCAAATTAAATACCAAAACTTTATCTGTAAAAATTTGATACAAAGATTTTTTTCCCCATTGACTGCTTCCCTTCCTATCCTAGATACATACATTTTGTGTTTTTCAGAAGACATTCAAATTTAAAAAGTATTTATTTTATATTTTTAATTGTCCTATAAAAGAAAAGATTTTGGTTGAACAATGGCAATCCGAGTTATATAAATATTTAGTTTGGATATTCTCATTCCATCAAGATGGAGTTCTTTATCAGGAGACTGGAAGTTATTATAAATGTCTGGGATAGAGAGATTTGGAATCATCTGTTGAACACAAGAAAGAGATAGAAAGGGAATGTGCGCATGCACACCTGCACACACATGAGAAAGAGAGAGGCAGAGAGAAAGACAGAGACTAACAGAACAGAGAGGGGGATACAGAGAGATAGAGAAAAATTATACTATTAGTTTGTTGTTATCCATACTTAGTTCTCAAAGAGGAACAATGATATCAGGAGGATGTCTTGACTTAAAAGTGAATTAGATTTAAGTGAGGAAGAGTTGTGCAAAGTCATCAGCCTCATTCCCTCCTCCTGGTGATGGCAATGGATCCAGATGCAATGGGAGACCATTACCCTTTTAAGCTAAAGTCTCTTCCAGGGCTCAGTTTGTCTGAGGCAATATCTATTCAATTTTTGAAGACTATGTAAAAATTAAGGCAAAAGATGGCCTAGATTGCCTTCACAAAAGAATCCATTTGGGAGGGGAAAACTCTCAGAGTTTCTTGATAGAGAGGGAGACAGGCAGAAACAGAGACAATGAGACAAAGAAGAGACAAGGAGACAGAGAGAGACACACAGATGGAGACATATACAGGCATCAGGCATATAAAAGTTGTTTCTCTGGTTAGTTTAATAAAATTGACTCGAAACTGAGAGCTATTGATTGATGAGAGAGAGAATACATTTCAATTGATTAATGAAGAAATATCTGGTAATAACTCTTAATTACTTTGAATCTTGGAAGGAAATTGATATGACAACAATTCAAGGAGCAGGTAAAAATGAGTGATCATCTATGATCCTGCTATGTTCAGGCCACAGCTTCTAAGCCAGAGGCTCTTAGCATTTTATGTGTATGTGTGTATGTGTGTGTGTGTGTGTGTGTGTGTATGTTTCATTGACAGTCTAGAGAAGTCTAGAAATGCCTTCTTAGAATTGTTTTTGAATTATTGGGAAAAATGGTAAATTTCAGTTAGAAGTTAGTGAAAATAAATATGTACCCCCCCTCCCCTTCAAATTCACATGCCCCTTGGCATCTTTTGGCACTCTTCTTGGGCATCCATGGACTCCAGTTTAAGAATCCTTGCTCTAAACACTATTAAAATTGAATGTACTTACTGTTATATAAGGGGCTTCAACATACTCTGAATCATCACCTCTCTTATTCGAAGCTTATTAGTATACACCCTTATACACAGAAAGTTTGTAGACTGAAAATGGAAACTTCTGAGATAAAGTAGATAAAGTAAACCTAATATCACCTTATTCACTTAAGTCAGCACAACTTATTTAGAGACTCTATTTGTCTCATTTGTCTTGAGTGAGTATTGTCTATGACTAAGTAATCACATTCAGAAGGGTTCCAGAAATTGTTAGCAAGCAGTTTCTCTTATTTTTCAAAACTTCTTCCTTTTTCATTTGAAAAAAAAAAGATGAGAAAAATACTTAGTATAGCCCACTAAGAATAAGTTAAGTAAAGCAAATGAGAGTATAGATAGCTCTATTGACTTTGATGCTTACAAGATTGTAAAAGAATCAGAAGAAATATTACAGCAGTCCCTGAAAATTTTCTATGCAGATTTATGGGAAAATATAAATAAGATTTACCCAAAATTCAATTCCATTAAACATATTAAGCACCTATTTTATTTGAAATTTTGTTCTAGGAACTGGTGATCACAGGGCAAAAATCAAACATTCTCTGCCCTCAAGCAACTTGCATTCTACTGGATCTGACTAGCTTCTTTTTATGTGTTGTCTTGCCCCATTAGATTGTGAACATCTTGAGGACAGGGATTGTTTTTTGCTTTTTTTTTTTTTTTTACCTCCATGCCTGGCATATAGTAGGCGATTAATAAATGTTTATTGTTTGGCTGATTGGAGTTTGCAATATATATATGTACAAGTAAGATAAGAAAAGGAGTATACAAAATAACACAAACAGAGAGAGAGAGAGAGCGAGAGAGAGAGAGAAAGAGAGATGTTTGGATTCTCATCTGAAGAGCTGGGGAAAGGTTTTCATCTGTGATAACTGTGGGCTTGCCAATACTAATAAATTCAAAGATGCTTTTAAAATATGAAAGTAAGTAGGCAAAGTTGTGAAAATAGTATTTGGCCTTAGTAAAGAATCTTTCTCTGAGAATTCCAAAGCACCATCTATTACTTCTTCCCCTATGTCTAGAGAAAAGCATCTGTGACCATATGAATAGAACTATTACCTGTGGAAAAGTAGATATGTGCTTCATCATCTCTTCTTTTGTTCCTACTCAATTACCATGGCTTCACCTCATATTTTGCAATTTCTTTTCAGAAGACTTCTCAAGGCATATTCTAAACTATGTTCCATCTAAAAATGAAAAGAACTGCCTTTGTGAAAATCTTGGAAAATAGTGTATTAATAACATATTAGACACAATGGGTTTCTTTTGGCAAAATGGATTACTACATTTTATGGGGTAAAATAAGGTCTAAGAGAGAATAATAAATTATCTCGTCTGATTTAAACATGCAACTTCTACATCAATTATTTTGAATATTGGTAGTGAGATCAATATCACATTACATTACTTAGAGGTTTGTGTGAGGTGTAGAGGTGTATGTGTGAGTATATGTGGTACATGTGTTTGTGACTGAGAGTGTGTGTGTGTGTGTGTGTGTGTGTGTGTGGAGGGGGGGGTCCAGAATGTAGTCACACTTCCCACTTAAATTCTAAAACACAAATTCTGGCCTTGTGTTTCATTGATATTGGATCAAACTTTTCCTGCATCTGGTTTTGTCTTTAGGGAAGGGCACAATCAGTGTAGGGATGTAAGACATGACTAGCTGACATGCTGTGTAAGCCCTTAAAAACCTTAAAACTAAAACTAACTTGGGTTTCTGTTGTTTTATCTAGTAATGAGCAGAAGTCATTTCTTAGTTATTCTAATATGAAAACGAAGCTAAGTCATTAATTTATAAAACTAGCAAGGAAGACACCTCTTGGCTTTACCTGTTTTCCTGTTACTTAAGCTAAAGTCTGAGGAACAATGTTTTTTTGGAGAGCTCTTGTATGATTCATCAGTTTTAATGTTAAGATAGTAGACAAGATTTTGGAGAGGACGTATGAGGAATTGGTAAAGAAAAATGGGAAATTTACCATTCCACAGTCAATGAGCAATTTCACAGGTCTAGTAGAAGTCCCAAATAGATGATGTTCTAAGATAACCGGCAAGATACCAAATTATATAGTTATATAGGCAAAGATATAAATGTGTAGAGCCAAAAAGGGGCTGGATGAGCAACACTTTTGAATGATAAAAACTTTGGGAGAGGCAAGGTAGGGAAGTAAGAAGAAACAGTACCTGACACTTGAGAGGAGGAAAGTGGTGGAAAGGAAGTTATTCAGCACTCCTATTATCTTTGGCCATTTAAAGTAGTTATTCATTTAGAAGGTCAGTGTGCAAATTTTCTTTTCAAATAGAACAAATTAAGAAAATGATAGGGTGAGAAGTGATTACATATTGAATGTTAGCACAGGGTTCTCATCAGCAGGGCTCTGATGAGATTTTTTGAAAAGAACGGAATCAAGAAGTCATTTCTTAGCTGTTAAAATGTAGCCAAGCAGGTAAACATGTAGGGTTCTGGTGTTTGGAACCAATCCTGTTGAATAGTGGATTTTTTTTAATGGCCCATCATTTCTTGTTTTGTTCATGCATAATTACCACAGCTTGAACTGCTATTTTATAATTCCTCCTAATAAGACTCCTTAAAACATATTTTAATATTTTAGATTTAAAATGAAGAGAACTGACTGCATGAAAAAATTAGAAACTATACTATTAGCACCCCATGTTGAGGCACTATGGTTTTGTATTTACAAAATGGATTACTTCTTTTTAGAAAGACAAGGAAGAAAGAAGAATAAATTAACTAAGTCATTTTAAATATGCAACTCCTACCCAGATTACTTTTTATATGAAAAGTAAGATAACACTAAATATTCTCTTATTTTCTAAGATAGTTAGGCCAAAATAACATCCCGTACTAAAGTCCTGAAACATAAATTCAGGTCTTATTTCCAGTTCACAATCAAAGCACATTCATTCCTTCATCTGTTATTAAAGTTTCATTCTGTGTAAAACACTGAGCTGGTACTAGGGTGAGGGGGAGAGGGAGGGTGACGGCATTTATATAAAATATATACTCTACTCTCATGGAGCTTAGGATCTAATCTAAAATAAAAACCAAGCATAGATAACTACAACACATAAGAACTAGATAGTTCAGCAGATAGAGCATTAAACTTTTGAGTCAGAGAGTCTAGTTTAAATTGGGTCTCAGATACTAAGTAGCTATGTACCCTTGGGCAAGTCACCTAACCTTTGTCTATTTCAGTATCCACATCTGTAAAAAAAAATAGCACCCACTTCCCACGGTTGTTGTTAGCAAAATGAGAAAATATTTGTAAAAAATCTACAAATCTTAATGCACTATATAAATGCTGATGTTGATGTGATAATGCATTATAAAGTTATAAAACATTAGTCCAAACATCATTCTGGAAAAGAACTGTTTGTGTGTGTGTGTGTGTATGTATATGTGTGTATGTATTTAAAAAACTTGTTTTTAACTTTGAAACCACTCCTAAGCATGTATTATAAGGTGCTCAAAGATAAAGGGAAAGGTTTCATATATATGTAATAATAGTTAAGGCATTTTTTGGTAACCAAGAACTAGAAGGAGAATGGATACCTATTGACTAGAGAAATGGCTGAATAAATTGTTTCATATAAGAACAGCGTAATATTATTGTGTTGTAAGAAATGACAGATAAAAATCCAGAAAAACTTAGGAAGACTTATGTGAACCAATGGAGAACAAAGTAAGCAAAACAAGAAGAAAATGACTCCAATAATGAACAGTAGGGAAAAAAAACCCAATATTGATACAACTTAGGATTCTGAACAATGAAGTGTATAATCATTAAGTGAAAAGTGAGAAAGTGGAGATTCTATACATGGGGGGTGGGAGGGGCACAGACACTTAAAGGGTGCAATGGTGTATATTTTGGAGGAAGAGAGAAAATAAGTATTACTAAAAAGCAGAGTAAATACAGGACTGTAATACAAGATAAAGTTTGAGATTCACTATATTCCAACCATTCCTACACATTTGGTGAACAAAAGCCAGTTTACTACTCTGCTTTACATTTCTTCACTTATATATACCAGAGAAACTAACACTTTACAAACCTATTTGGGCAACCCTAATTCAATTATTCCAATCCTATATCTTCATGAGACATCCAAATGATTGAGTATTTTATCATTATCCCTCAGCAAGGCCATAGGCTATTACTTTGCCAGACAAGTATCAAAAGTGGAAATTACTCCCAATAAGTCACATAATGTATATGGCTGAAATGCTGACTCTAAATATCCCTGAGTAACTCACACTTCCTACTAAAATATATTCATTCACATGAATCTGATGTGGTCATTAGATTGAAGAAAGGGATGCCAAAAAAGGATGCTGCCTCAGACATTATTTCCCTTAGGTCTTTATCCTTAGCTCTGTTTAAACTTTATCCTTATTATTATCACCTCCTAACCTTCTGGATATTCTTCCTGTTTTCATGATTATGTTACCTGGTTCACAGTCTTTCCTGCTACCCTCTTTCTCTGTCATGATCATCAGACTTCAATAATAACATTCATGACCCTTCAGAATCTGGACCTGGTCTGCCTATCTAATCTAATCTCATACAAGTCCTATTTCTGTTTTACTGGCTACTCTTCATTTCTCATTTTTGTCTTTTCTCCTTACCTTTGCTCTTGGAATCTATGGATTCACTTATTCCCTTTTTATTGGTAATCTTTCCTTCTGGCAAAGTCATGTGCCATTTTCTTTAATAACTCTTCCAGTCTCCCCCAAACTCCAATGAGAAAGTGCTCTCTTATTTCTCAAATATGACACAGAACCAACACTCTCTTTTTAACAAAGCTAACTCTCCCGCTATGTACAGATAACTACATCATGATTGTTTGCGTCCTTGGCCTTATCCTCACTTGGTTGTAATTTCTTTGATTGCGTCTATTATCTGTTTTCATATTGTAAGTACATAGTACAATTTGTACATAGTGAAAGCTTCACAAATGTTTTTGAATTGAGTTTTAATGTTTTTTTCTTTTTTTCTTGTGATATTTTGAATATGTTTTAAACACAGGACCTAGGATATTGATATAGATATATACCTATATTCGCACACATATATACATATATTTACACATATGTGTATATTGTAGAGCCTTTGTTCTCACTCCTTATTTATTTATATAATATATATATATACATAGATATACATAGATACATACATATCTGGATCTATATTTATCTTCTTAATATTTAAAAACTTCAAAAATCTCTTTCTAGTCCATCTATTTGAAGTTTGGATGAGGTGACTCTGAGATATCACTTTGTGACAAAGAATGTTTTCATGACTACGAGTAAATGACTTGGGTATGTGATGTTCCCTTAATATACCTATCTGGTCACCTTCTGAAGCCCTGAATTTTCAACTCATTTGGCATCAGTGTATAGTTATGAGTATCCACACATAGTTAAACTAGTAATCCCATGCTTAGGTTCAACATATATAAGCAACTTCACAAAAAGGTCTGTAATAGCTGACTGTGATAGTAATGGAATATAAAGATCCCCCTGTATTGGCTTGGTTTTCAAATTGATTGTGTTAAAACCCACCTGTGGGATGGACTTGTTGATGTGAAAAGAGAGTCCTGAACTGGGAGGAGCTGGTGACGTAGATTTGGAGAGAGAGGCAGAAGAACTTTTTGGAAGCAGCACCCTCACTTTTTGGAAGCAGCACCCTCGTGGAGGCAGAGAGAGACTGAGAGGATTGCTGAGGGCCACTTTGAATCGCCCTGGACTTTTGAGACCTGCCCCCGGAGCTGCCAAGGACGGAGGAGACATGACTGTTCTGCTGGTACTTTGTCTCTCTGTTTTGATGTTGTTTTGCCAGATTTGTCCACTGGTGAAAGACAGTCCTTTTGTTGAAGAAGTCGTGGAACCTGGCTGTTGGCTAAGAGCTCCTGAGACTGTCCTGCAGACAGAGAGTGAATACTGTCCACTGGTGAAGGACAGTGCTGTTGTTTCAGGGGTCTGGGAACCTTTCTGTTGGTTCAGAAGCCCTGAAGAAGGATTTTCTTGTTGTATGTTTACAGAAATCCTGGGAGAGGGTTTTGCTAATGTTTTCAGGGGTTCTAGGACTGCTCTGCAGACAGAGGATGAATTAATGAAGAGACTGGCAATGTATCTTGTGGCCTTGCTAATAAGCCTTGTCTTCCCAGGAACTAAGATTGCTGAGAACTTGCCTCATGTCAAGATGAAGAAAAGACCTCCTTTTGGCTATTAAGTGCTGTGCTTAAACTTGATGTAACTCTGGGGTACATTCTGTTGTGATCCAGGGGTGGGGAACTTTTGACCTTTTTGTGTTCTATGGTTGAACAAATGAATGTACTTTACTTATGTTTGGAAACTAATCTCCATTTGAGAAGAGGGGCTTTGTGGTGGACTAAATGGAGGTACAGCCTAGGGGTGGAGTAGTATTTAGAACAGGGAGAACAGGGACTTTGTAATTGATTGAATGAATGTAAGGTTCTGGGGTAGGGTAGTACTTGGAGATCATTGAATCACACTTAGTAAATGCTGTATTTTGAATGATGTCATATTTTGATCTTCTCTGTTCTTGATTTGTCACTGAATAAAATGGAGAGCACCTATGCTGGTATTCTGAACCTTGGGAAGTTGCCTTTGCTTGGCATTACATTACACTGACTTTACTTGAGGTTATAAGTTTGACAAAAGTGTTTTGCAAACAACTCTATGAAGTAGACATTACAGATATTATAATCCCCATTTTACAGATGAAGAAACTGAGTTTCAAAAAGGCTGGGAAATGTCTGCATTGACAGCTAGTGAAGGTCAGAGGTAGAATTCAATCCCATGTTTTTATGACAAGTCTAGTGTGTAATGCACTCTGTGAGATTGACTATTTTAAGCATATTACATTTACTTTTTTTTTTCAACCACCTGGGTTCATATGTAGAGCACATAAAAATTAAGAATGTCGAGGTCACAAGAGAATTATAAAGAATATTGAGAGCTAAAGAAATAATGCCTGTGAAGAAAAGATGAGCAAGTAAAGAATATTTGTGATGAGGATTTCAAAATATGTAAATATTCTTTAAACATATGAAAAATTGATGGGAAGAGGAAGGTAAGAAGTTGGTTTTCATTTAGACTGAGAATACAGCAAGCATCTCAATTAGATATAAAGAAAACTGTCCAGATATGGAGCATTGTTAAGATTTAGAATACTCTGAGAAGGATTGGGAACTGAAACTGATAAGGTTTGGAAGGGAAGAGAACTCAAGTTCTGAATCACTCTAAGCATCTTGTGTTTCTTTCTAGGGTACCTCTTTTGACCTTTTAACATACTTTAACACTTCTATGAGGATCATCATCATGACCATAAATCATAGGATCATAGAAGTAAGACTGGAAGGAGAGAGGATCTACTTCAGTTTCTTCATTTTAAAGACACGGAACTGAGACCTAGAGATTAAGTGACTCGCTCAAGGCAATGTATGTGACATGCGAGGTAAATGAATGCTATGTAAATGACAGAATTGGCCTTCAAATTGAACTCTGACCTCAAATCTAGGGTTATTCCCACTATACCATATTTCCTTTGACAGTTATTTATATATTGTCTTTTGGTGTTTAGTGCAAAGTATGTCCCTTGCTATGTTTTTTTCTTGAACAGAACTGTGATTTCCTTGGTGTGTGAACCTGGTGGTATGTATACTCTATATACTGTGGCATATTGGCAATGAATGCAATTAGGCAACCCACAATCTTAGGTGGGGTTCTAAGAAGTTATTTAACTTATCTATTGTAAGATTACATTTTTAGTGGCAAGACAAGACAAGATTGTTTTTCTGAATTCAAGTCTGTCATGGTAGCCAGTATAACCCATTGTCTCATTTCCTCTCTTTTAGGATTGAACAACAGTGACTACAGGGATCCAACACTGACTACACTATTTTAAGAAGGAAGGTTACTCTTCTTCTCTGTGATTTCCAAAAAGGGGAATAATTTGCCTAGAAGTGATGGGGTGCTTGGGATCTATATTTGTAACATCAGTTTGTAATACCACTTTGTAACATCAGTCTGTAAAACCAGTTTGTAAAATCACACTCCATTCCCCCTCCCCCCCTAGCTTCAGAGCATTAACTCTGCCCAGCAACAACTCATGAATTGTTTATCTTAGCTTGGAACAGTGACAAGCTATTCCTATGAATCCTTCACAAACATTCCAGCTTAGGCAACTATTATCTCCCCCTTGTATAATGTCCCACTGCCCCCATGAATCCTTTAGTACCCTATCTCTAAGTTGACTCCTTGGCTGCCTCCATGAATCCTTCAGGACCCTAACTCTGGGTTAATGCCTTAGCCTATTATCCACATACTGAGTCTCCATTAGCCTTGGTTCCCAGACATCAATCTTGTCAAACATGACACTGATGGGTGGCAGATTGGGCACTTCTCAGTCAGCCCTTGACTGTTAGCTGACTTAGTGACGTTTCAAGGCTAAAACCACACCTCCAGGTAGCCCACCCTTGGGCTTTTTCCCAGAGAATTATGGGCAATACGCCTGCACAGTTATATTAAAAATACATGTTCCTTTAAACACTGGCCCCACCTTAACTCCCTAATCCCACTCTCTTCTCACCTGAACAGCATAATTGACATCTAATGAATAGCCTTAACTCTTTAAAAGCTATGCCTGTGTCTTCTTTAAACTTGTAGATCCCCTAAAGGACTCTTGCCCGCTGTATAGCCTAACAACAAACTTGCAGGTCCTCTAAGGACCCCTGCCTGCTGTAAAGCATACAATGAACTTTTACAGCTCTGACTCCAAGTTTGCTTGGGCCTGCTGAATTCTTTCCAGACTGAATCACAGGCTTTCTGATCTTAGAAAAAGATCAGAGTTCCTGCTGAACCATATTGCCATCCCTCATAAGAAGGGTAGGTTTCCTTGATTTTACTCAAAGTTTAAGCTTTTTCATATTATTTCCCAGAATAGTATACTGTACTTAGCTCTTTATTGATTATCCTGTATATGAAGGGAAGACTTGTCTACTGAGTGGTGAAAGGGGAAAAAGAAAGAAAAAAAAACTTTCCCTAGGTGAACTAAGATAAAATGAAATTCAATTTTCTTATTTTAAAGTGTCTTCCAAGGAAGAAAAAAAATGGTGGCTGGCAAAAGCTGCAGCTTTGCAAGGGTGAAAATCAATGGCATATCTGAATTTGGAAACTGGGACAAACATGAAGGATTCAAAATCTTTCCCCAATCTTAAGGTGATTAAGATTTTCTTTGGTTCTGTAGTTATATACTGTGCTATCAATACCCTCTTTTTTATCCTGTATTCTTAGTATGTGTTTTTTATTTCTTTGAGAATAGAAGATGTACTGTTCAGTTCCTCCAGACAGCTTGAAAATCTTCTTGAAAAACTGTAGGCACATTCAACAAAGCTGATAGATAATTTAGACATCTAAACAATTAGTGTGGCACACTTTCTTGGACATCTGAAGGTATCCCTATGGAGTGAAGGAGTTAATTTAGACATATTTGCTTTTAAGATTGACACACATTGTCTTTTTTCCTAGTGAAGTTGATTTTCAGTCACAGTCAAACTAATATGTATTATTTCTTTATTGTCCAGTGACTAGTTCTTGGCATTATATTGATTAGTTGATTAATTTGATTGATTTAATTTGCATTGAGTACCCACAAGATGCTAAATGTTCTATAGAGCAACCTGCCGAATTATATCTTTAATTTTGTCTCATCTCTGGCTTCAACATTTAATTCCAAGATCTACTTCTTTCTTTTCATTTCCACAGCCAAAATTCTGATGTTGGTCCTAATCTCATTCCCAGATGACACTGCATATCTGCACATTTCTTTGTTAGTTTTCTTATTTTCATCTCACTCCCAAGCAACCAATTCAAAATGTTGTGGACTTCTCTGTCCTTTGTACAGTCAAATATTTTATATTTATGAAAAGAAATCTATTTCCCCTGTTATAGTGTCTTCCAGTTTGTGAAACATATATGTTTCTCTCCTTTATGCCTAAAAAACCACTTTAAAAAAATTCATAGCATGTTTTTCTCGAAAAAATATGCTTGAATTTTTTTGTGTTGTTCTTGTTAGTAAATTAATGTTTTAACAATTGCTTCTAATGTAATTAATTTTGGGAGAACAACATGGTATATAGTGGGTAGCATACTAGATTTGGCATGAGGAAAATTTGACATTTTACCAGTTTATGACTATCCCAGTCAATTGCTTAATCATTCTGAGCCTCAGTTTCTTCATCTGAAAAATGGTGATAATAATTTATTACCTTCATGCCAGGGTAACAGTCAAGTTCAAAAGAATATATATAACATTGCAAACTGTACAATGTGATATAATTCTTTGTTTACATTATTATGATGCCTCCACAATTAATAACAATTTTATTATATATTTTTTTCTGTAAACTTTACAGATTATTATGGGTTTTCTCATAATTTTTAATATACAAATGTCTGTTTTATTTATTACTATGTGGTGGGTCATCAACAGGACCCTCACAATTAAGGACAATTCTTTGTACTTTTTTTGGTGGCCTCTTGAATGTCCCATTAATTTGTCCTGAGAAAGAAATGAAGTTATGTAACTGATTTTGCTCCCACATAACAAGTAATGAAGGGTATTTCTCTTCTCAGTAAAGGAACACAGAAGTCTGAATGTTGTATACATTTTTAGTTATGGTCACTGTATTTATTTTTGTTTAAATGTTTTTCTTTGTTATAATACAAACTTCTATTCCTTGAGGAAAGGGGTGTTTAAAGAAATTACTGTGATGTCAAAACAATAGCCATTAGTAAACTTTAAAAAAAAAATAGTTAGTGGAGACACTGGGTAACAAATATGTCACAATTATCTTTGAATTTTTTATGTTTAAAATTTTGAGAAAATTATATCTTATGTTTTGCTTTTTATATTAATATAAAATGCACAAAGAACAAAAGAAAGAAGGCATGAAATCTCAGAAGAGAGTTCCTCTGAGGATACATCCTGTTTCTTGCATTACCTCATTCTTCCCTGAAGTAGTATTTCCAATATGTGCAACATGATATGGGCCATGTTTCCAGAAACCATGAAGTAAACATTCTGATGCTCCTTGTAACATCAGAATGCATCAGTGTGGGCTGGGAACCACCTGCTCTACCACTGGGCTCCCTCAGAATATGAATAAGCCAGATGAGGTTATCCCTATAATTAGTAGTTTATTGTTCATTAATATATATCCCAACTCTGCATAGTGTAATAACAAACTTTTTGTTGTATTACACGATGTGACTCAGGGGACATTTCATCTTTGAGAACAAATTCTGAGAGAAAACTAATCTCTACCTGAGCAAGCCTTCCAGAGGATTCTAGGAAGGAGTGGGAGATCATCTGAGGAAAACTTGGCAAGCCAAGGAGATCAACACATTGAAACTGCAATATATCCCCAATGTATCAGAATTTGCCAGATTATGTCAGCAGGAAAATTTATCTAAGAAATGTAGTTCATTTTCTTTCAGATTCTTTCTTTAGATAAAAGACATTTAAATATTTTTAATGAAATCCAGAAAATATTCTTCTGTCTTCCTTAGGATCTTATTGTGTGAGTATTTCAAGGTAAGGTATAGGAACTATTCCAAACTCTTCAGGATGTTGTGCCTAATCATTTTGGATGTAAATACTCATGTCAACTCACCTCCCCAATTCTTCTAAATGTATGCTCATTGGATAAAGCATAGTGCATTGAAAAGAGCAATGGATTTAGATTCAGGACCTCAATTCTTCCACTGATTCTTTGAAGCTTCAGTTTCCTCTTTAGGATTTTAGATGAGATCATGTCTAGGTGGAGTAAATCTAGAATCACAAAGGCCTGAGTTCAAAACTCTCAGATATTTACTATTTGTGTAACCTTTGGCAAGTTTCTTAATCTGTCTGCCCAAATTTTCTACACATAAAACTCAAATAGAAACAGGGGCCACTAAGTTAAAATAAGAATCCCTGCGGGCCTTATATTACCTTAGAAAATAACCTAATAATATCTGTGTTCTAATTTATTTTCATTTATTTTGTTAAATATTTACTAATTATGTTTTAATGGGGTTCAGACCACACTGGTGATTGTTGATGCCAGGAAATGTATTCGATGCTGTTGCCTTAAACAATTTGAAACACATTTCAAATTAAAATATTCCAAAGAAGAAATTCCTGTCTTTATCCCTCCTTCAAAACCCACCCTTTTCTGAACTTTTTTATTACTTTCTAGGGTACCATAATCCTTCTACCACCCAGCTTTACAACATTGGTGTCATTCTTGATTCTTCACTATTATTCACTCCATATATCTAATAAGTTGTCAGATTATGTCATTTATATCTCCACAACATATCCCATATACATCATCTACTTTCTTTTTATTTTTATTTTTTGCTTTTTGGAGGGCAATTGGGGTTAAGTGACTTGCCCAAAGTCACACGGCTAGTTATTTTGTGTGTGTGTGTGTGTGTGTCTGTGTGTGTGTTGTGTCTGAGGTAGGATTTGAACTCAGATCCTCCTGACTCTAGGGCTGGTGCTCTATTCCCTGCGCCACCTAGCTGCCCCCATCATCTACTTTCTATGCCCACATTCATCACCCTAGCTCAGCTCTTCATTACCTCTCACTTGGATGATTATAATACCCACCTTTTATTCTTCTACTCCAATTCATCCTTCACACAACTGAAAAATTATTTTCTAGTAGTGTGAGTCTGACCACATAATGCCACTACTAAAGAAACTCTAGTGGTTCCGTCTTATCTCTGGGATTAAATATAAACTTCTTAGTTTGATATTCAAAGCTTTAAACAACCTCTCCCTTCCCTATAAGTATAGTTTTCTTACACACTACACTCTATGCATGTTCTACCATCCAACCATACTGGTCTACTGGAAAAACAAATTGTCTCCTACCCCCTAGGGCTAAATGGTGCTAATCCTTGGAAGTTCATTGTATCTAACCATCTCCAGACTCACTAGGATGAATTCCAGACATTTTCTTGCCATGGCAGATGCATACCCTCACACATCTAATACTATTCTAACTTGATAAAAGGATTTGTTCTGTAAAACTTGGTCAAAAGGCCCCACCCAAGGACCTAGAGGGCCACATATGGGCTTGAGACCTCAAGTTCCCCACCCCTGTACCCAGACCAAATCTCCTTCCCTGTTCACCACTTTGCTATGTGTGTTATTATTCCTCCATTAAAATATGAACTCCAACAGGGACAGAACCATCTTTCTTTATGTATTTGAGTATTAGCATAATGTTTAGCAATAAGAACTTAAATATTTCATTCATTCATTCATTCATTCATCCATTCATTCTATATTTTTATTTACCTGAGTTTCCTCATGCCTGAATATCATTTCTTTCTCTTTTGCTTTTTGGAATTCTGATTTCCTTCAAAATTCAGCTCAAGTATCAACTTTGACATGACACTTTTCCCCATTTTCCACAGATCCTAATGCTTTCCCTTCGAAAACTATGTCATATACATTTTTTATATATTTGTAAATATTATTTGACAATTAGAACTGCTGTTGGGTCCATGAAGTTGGGTTCTATATCCTTTCTTTTTTCATCAAGGGGTTCTCCTTATTTCTGAAACCATGTCCTGAGGAAGCCTGTCCTCTAAGGTGATATCACAGGCTCCTTTTTTAATGCTCTTCAGCTCCTTACCCTTCAACCCAAGAGTCTGAGGGAAAATTACTTAAAGTTTAGGTTTGGCTCATGGCTAGAATGTCCCCCAAAAAGTGGAGTAGAAAGGTATCTACTACATATTCTAGAAAGAATAAGACAACTATTTATTTCATTTACATAAAATAAATATTTAACAAAAAATTCATAAGAACAAATTGTCTATAATAACTTTTAGCTATTCATTTGCTTTGAAAGTTGAAGCTTACAGGCAAAGCAGTTTGTGAGACTGCTAAATTGACATGACATATTTTGCCCTGACTCTTGTACTGTTCGAACAATCCCCTCCATGTCCAAATATCCTAGAAATGTAGTCCAGGAGTTGAGCTCCTCCCTCTTTGTCAGAAGTCATCCTCTCCAATGAAGAAACTCCTTGACAACAACAGCTCTAACCAAGGGATGCAGGATCTACAGATCTTTCAAGCTCATTAGACTGCCTCCAAGTTTGCATATATCTGTTTTAGGCAAGCTGTCCAATCAACTACAATCAGGAAAAGAAACTCAAAGGAGAAAAATTAGAGTCCCAGGTCCAAGCTCTCTAACCTCAGTTCCAATTCCAGGTGTCACATGAACCATAACTACCACCTTTTGGGAACAGATGAAAACGTGTCATCCATTCCATTGATTCGGTCCTTCTAGAAGAAACTCAAAGACCCTGCCATACTGGGTGAAGAGGAAGGGTATTCAAATCCTTTGATGTTGAGGTATTTTCTAGAAAGTGACCAGTGTAAAGATGTGGGAGCATCTCTTTCCATGCAGTTGAAACCAGGCAAGGCAGCAGATGAAAGGTGGAGTGACCTGACAGTCCAGTTCCTGGCCTCAATAAAAAAGGCATTGGAAGAAGTTCGATAGTCCACCCTCCAGCCCTAAAGTCAGAGGGAAAAGGAGACTGAGGGAGGCAGAATCAATTAAGGCCTGAATTAGCAGCCTGGTGGTGAATTGAGAACTGATGGGCTTATCCTGGGAAGGGAATCTTATTCCTTGGACTTGAAAGCTTGCAGAGCAGCAGATTCAAAATGGAGTTATCCCAAAAGGATAACTACACTAGGTTAAATGAAGTAGTTCTCATTCTAAAATCATAGCAAGCTTTTACTAGTGTACCTTTAATAGTCACCAGTAGACAGAATGGAGTCAAAGCAACGAATTATTCACAGCATGCATTTGGGGTACCATTTCCATATCCCTAGGGGAACATACATAGAAAACTAACATGGTTAAAGCAACTCATACATCTAGAATTGCAAGGCATCAATGTAATTTTCTTTCTCATGGTTTCCTCCTAGTCCCCTGGGCCTATTCTCTTCAGCTCAACTCCCAAAGGCAAGGACTAACTCTCTCGACTCACAAAGCTCTGCTGGTTTCCCTCTCTGGCTCATTTGCTCTGTTTCCTGCTGTGTTCAGTGTCTCCTACTGGGCAATTAACTACATTGCAAGTTGTCATGGAAAATTGAGAAGAGACAAAAGAGAAATTCTCACATCTCAAGCTGCAAGGAATGCCTTGCCTAATATAATTTCATTAACTGGACTGAAGGTATGGGGAAAAACTGAACATTAGAGTTCTGATCAACTCTTCCTCCCTTACTGTATCTCTAAAAAAAGGTAAGATAATATAAAAATTATTTTAATATTCCAATGAATCTCTAATTTACTTGATAAAACTACTGCCTTCAAAAATCCAATTTCAACCCATTCATACTTGCCCATCCTTTGAGATTTTTATTGACCAGTATATATTCTAGGATACTCTCTTTTCCCTTGGTTTTCATGACAGAGCTATCTCCTGATTATCCTCTTTCCTCTCTAGCTAGTTATGCCTTGCTATCTTTTCTGAATCATAGTCCTTGTTCCACTTTGCATTATTGCATGATCAGATTCCAGATATTTTAGAAACATGGGCCTTCAGACCCATAAAAGACTTTAGAATTTTCAATTAAATTCAATATACATTTATTTATTTCTTACAATGTTCCAGGTCCTGTGCTAAGTGTTGAGGATACCAAAAAAAAGACAAACGATAGTTCCTGTCCTCAAAGAATTTACACAATCTAATAAGGAAAAGCCCATGCAAACAAATGTGCAAAGCAAGTTATATACATGATAAATATGAAACAATTTTAAGAAGATAATTTTGTCCAAACACATTTTATAAATAAAGAAATTAAACACCCATAGAGATAAAGTTTTCCAATCAAGATCATGTGAGTAGCTCATAGCAAATCCATAGTTCAAACCTCATTTTTTCTGAGTTCAAAGCTAGTTTTCTTCCAATATTCATTCATTCAAGTATATTATATGTGAAATGTTCTATGCTAGACATAGAGAAGGGGAAAACAAACAACTATCCACATGTATATATATATACATATATATATATATCATGTTTAACTACATTGTCTCAATGTATTCTAACAACTTTGTGCAGTAGCTAGGTATGGTGAATGTATTTATTTCTAATGTGCAGATGAAGACAATGAGACTGATAAATATAATATTATTAGCCCGAATTTTACAGCTAGTAAATGTCAGATGCAATTGTCTGAGTCCAACTCTAGTGTTCTTCCAATGATACCTTTCTTCATGGGAAGTCTAATTTACCCTACATGGAAACTGCATTATGAATTAAGATATGACAACCAGAGACCATTCTATAGCCCTAATCAAGTTCTTTATGTAGAGCTTGAAAATGAACATGAAGTACTAAGAGAAATGGAAGAAAGTAAAGAATCATAAGCTAAAGAAGGGCAACAATATATTATATAAATGACTAACATCTATTGATTAGATCTATTTTCTGCTGTAGGTCACAAGTGTATCATTGCACCATTATCCAGTATTTCCTGGAATGAACAGGAATCATTCTGCTCAATCAATTCACTCAGTACCTTGCATTATATGTTCCCAGAGCTAAAGCTGTTGTGGAACTTTCATTCTTTACTGAAGATCTTACTATTTTGTCTCCTAAGCCTCATTAGTTTTCTACCACAGAAAATAGCAATTTTTAGCTAATGTTCTCCCTAATTCATTTTCCCTCTATCTTTCAATACCTGTTTCACACTTGTATAATCTCTTAACAGTTTTCAATGTTATAGGATTATAGATTTAGAACTGGAAAGGTCTTAGAGGCCATCTAATCTTAACTCCTTATTTTACAAAAAAAGAAACTGAGGTAGTGGGAATCAGTAGCTGATTTTTCTAAGGGCAAATTTAGTAACTGACAGGACTGGGATTTGGGCCAAGGTCCTCTGAATGCAAGTTCAGGGTCTTTTCCACTTTGTGATGCTGCCTATTCTAAGCATTTCATATGTATTTTTACAGTACACTTCATCTTGCTCAACATATAACTTACTTAATACTTTTAATATTTATTTTTTATTATTATATTTAATATTATTGAAAGATCTGGTTTAATAATTCTAATCAATGGCTTTAAAACTAAAAAAAAAAAAGCTTTCTTTATGGAACCCCCTGAAGTAAGTAATGTAAGCATTATTATTTCAATTTTAAAGATAAAAATACTAAGGTCCTGAAAAGGTAAATGACATAGAGGTCACAGAGTAAATAAGTTTTATAACTGAACTCTACCTAGTATATCATTTTATCCTTTCCAACTACTTCCAAAGATTTTTCCAACATGTATTCTTTTCATTTCTTTCATTAATTTTTTTGCTTAACTAACAGAGATGTTTTCTTTGCCTGTATTCCTAACATTTTTCTATTAAAACACATATCTATGACTCAGGGTTTCTTCTCACTAGAGGTTTTTAAGAGGAGGTGAGATGACTACTTGTTGGCTGTTATAATATGGGCCCCTATTGTGTATAAGTTGAACTGGAGAGCACCAAGGTCCCTTCTACTTCTCAGATTCTGTGATTCTGACTTTCTCCTTGTTTTCCACTGTCATATCTGGCATTTACCTAATATTTTAGAATTTGCAATTCATTTTACATGTCTCATTTTATTAGATCAATCTAAGATCTCTAAGCCTCATTCTTTCATGAGATTCCTTCAAGCTCTGATATTATAACCATCTATTATTTTATGATCCTAATGCTTTAAAAATTTGTTTTTGTCTTTTCTGAACTTGACAACTCGTTGGTAATATAATCTTATGTGCTGCACTGAGAAGATGGATGACTTGACTAGGCTCACATAAAAGTACAACTTGAACCCAGGTCTTCCAGATTCAGATGGTGACTTTCTTCCCTATCCAACACTATAGGACATTTGTAGTGTGTAAACTTTTGCTTTGTATACTATTTCTTTTTAAAACCTGGACTAGAGCTATATTAGAAGCTAGATGGATACCCCTCAGGTTTAGTGCCCCTTTTGAAGTGGGAGAGTCAGAATTTTAGGCAAAGGAAAAGCTCAATTATCTTCTCAGAGATGCTTGAAATAATGCAAGAAACAAGGAATCTGCTAGTCATAGTTATAATGACAAGTTTTATAGACAGAGATAGTTAGCCATATATACTAAGGTCTCTAGGAACACCCTGGGGCAACAATTACCTGGGCTCATCCCCCTAGGGGAAAGGGAAAATACAGTGGTATTCCTATCTCTAAGCACATCTTAACCACATCCATACCTGTTGGTGTATGTACATATATACATACATACACACATATATATACATACACACATGCACACATGTATACATATATATGTGTGTGTGTATATATAATATTTATATCTATCTATAGATAACCAATTCATATTTAGATAAGAGTTTATACTTATATACTTTCACTCACTTTATGGGATGCTCACAACAAATATGTATTTAAGATAGTTTGTTTTTGGGGAAACTACACATTTTGCTAATATCTGCTTGTATAATGATTTATACCCACATTCTTATGTTGTGAAAACAAGCTTCAAAAGTCCCACTACATAAGTAATTATAAGTCAAATTGGGGCAGTTATGTGGCACAGTGGATAGAGCACCAGCCCTGGAGATAGGAAGACCTGAGTTCAAATCTGTATTACTACCTGTGTGACCCTGTGTAAGTCAATTAACTTTCTTTGCCTTAGTTTTCTTATTTGTAAAAAATGAACTGGAGAAGGAAATAGAAAACTTCTCCAGTATTTTTGCCAAGAAAACTACAAATAGGGTCATAAGGAATTAAACATGACTGAAATGACTGAACAAGGTGATAGAAGTACTGAATATTAGGTCTAGAAATGTTAAGAGATGATCTATTCCAAAGTATACTCTCACTCAACACATGATAAAACTGAGAGTTTTGCATTTAATTGACTTGTCCAAATTCACTCAGCTAATTTGTACCAGTGTGGATGACTTCATATAACTTTATTTTTTAATCATGGGTAAAAGATCTTACATAGGCAGAGCCAAGATGGCAGAGTAGAAACAGGACTTCCCTGCGGCTCCGGCTTGCACCTCCTCCAATATATATATATATATATATATATATATATATATGAAAAAATAACTCTAAACTAATTTTAGAGCTATAGAACCCACAAAGTGACAGAGAGAAACAAATCTCCCACTGAAGGAAGCCTGGCAGGCCAACAGGAAGGATGTAATGCACCTTAGCTGGGAGTCAATCCCAGCCCTGCATGAGCCCTGTGGTTTTGGCCCCAAGGTAGCCCTAAACAGCTGCAGCCTGAGCAGACTTCAGGAGAGTGAATCACCAGCAACTGTGGTGGTTTCCAGACTTCTCAACCCACAAACACCAAAGAGCAAGTAAAAGTTCAGTTGGGAACTCTGCTGGAAGAGGGGGTTGGAAGAGTGAGGTGCAGCCCCTGACCCCTGGGTGAGAAGTGGCAGAGGCGGGGCAGCCCCAGCTACTGCCATGTGGCTCCCTGCAGAGCTCCTGGAAGATCATAGGGGGACCAAGCAACCATTTAGAGGGTAATTGCTCTTGCTTTGACCTGCTTGGATCTGGATCACGGTCTTGGGTGGAGGTGTTGAGGTGTGTGGCCAGGTGCCAGAGCTTGTGGGGGCTGCAGAGAGGGTACCCTTCTAATTGCTCTGGCAGCTGTGAAAACCCCAGTGATTTGGGACAAAGCTCTCTCCATTCTGAAAAGAGAGTTCTACTGTGGCAAAGAGTTCAAAAGTCAAGTGGCTGGCAAAATGAGTAAGCAGAGGAAATGCAATCCTACCATAGATTCCTTTTTCAGGGACAAAAAGCATCAAAGAATGGAACAGGAGGAAGACAATGAAGTCATGACTCCTGCATCAAAAGCTCCAAAGAAAAATATGAATTGGTTATAGGCCATGGAGGAGCTCAAGAAGGATTTTGAAAACCAAGTAAGAGAAGTGGAGGAAAAATTGGGAAAAGAAATAAGAATGATGCAAGAAAATCAAGAAAAGCAAGTTAACAGCCTGACTGAAGAAAATAACACCTTAAGAAATAGACTAACTCAAATGACAACAGAGGCCCAAAAAGCCAATGAGGAGAAAAATGCCTTAAAAAGCCAAATTTTTCAGGCAGAAAAGGAATTTCAAAAACTCACTGAAAAGAATAATTCCTCCAAAATTAGGTTGGAGCAAATGGAAGCTAATGACTTTATGAGAAATAAAAATACTATTAAACAGATCCAAAAGAATGAAATAATAGAAGGCAATTTAAAATATCTCACTGGAAAAACCATTGACCTGGAAAATAGATTCAGGAGAGATCATTTAAAAATTATTGGACTACCTGAAAGCCATGATCAAAACAAGAGCCTAGACACCATCTTTCAAGAAATTATCAAGCAAAATTGCCCTGATATTATAGAACCAGAGGGCAAAATAGAAATTGAAAAAATTCACTAACTGCTTCTTAAAAAAGATCCCAAAAAGAAAACTCCTAGTAATATTGTAGCCAAATTGCAGAGTTCTCAGGTCAAGGAGAAAATATTGCAAGCAGTCAGGAAGAAACAATTTGAGTATCATGGAAACACAATCAGGATAGCACAAGACCTAGCAGCTTCTACATTAAGGGATCAAAGGACTTGGAATATGATAATCTGGCAGTCAAAGGAGCTAGGATAAAAACCAAGAATCACCTACCCAGCAAAATTGAGTATAATACTTCAGGGGAAAATATGGTCATTTGAATGAAATAGAGGATTTTCAAGCATTCTTGATGAAAAAGCCACAGCTGAACAGAAAATTTGACTTTCAAATACAAGAATCAAGAAAAGCATGAGAAGGTAAACAGTGAACAGAAATCATAAGGAACTTATTAAAGTTGAACTATTTACATTCCTACATGAAAAAAATGATAATTGTATCTCATAAGACTTTTCTTAGTATGAGTACAGTTGAAGGGAATATATATGTATATACATGTATGCATACATATATATGCATGAATAGGAAGGTGTGTGTGTACATAAATATACATGTGAGGGTGTGCATATGTATGTACATGTATACATAGACAGAGGGCACAGGATGAGTTGAATATGAAGGGATGACATCTAAAAAATAAAATTAAGAGGTAAAAGAGGAATATATTGGGAAAAGGAGAAAGGGTGAGATAGATTAGGGTAAATTATCTCATATAAAAGAGGCAAAAGGAAACTGTTACAATGGAGGGGAAGAGCAGGAAGGTGAAAATGAATAACAACCTTACTCTCATTTAATTTGGCTTAAGGAAGGAATAACATACACACTCAATTGGCTCTTACCCTACAAGTAATTAGGGGAGAAGGGAATAAGGAGGGGATGATAGAAGGGAGGGCAGATTGGGGGAGAAGAAAACACTTTTGAAAAGGGACAGGGTCAAAGGAGAAAATGGAATAAGTGGGGGACGGGATAGGATGGAGGAAAATATAGTTGGTCTTTCACAATACACCTACTATACAAATATTTTGCATATTACACATGTACAACCTATATTGAATTGCTTATCTTCACAGTGGGGGTGGGTGATAAGGAAAGAATGGCAAAAATCTGGAACTCAAAGTTTTAAAAAGAAATGTGTATTAAAAAAAATTGTTTTTTTTTACATGAAAATGGGAAATAAGATATACAGGCACCGGGGTATAGAAATCCATCTTGCCTTACTAGAAAGTTAGGGGGGAAATGGGGAAGGATAAAAGATAGAACAGATTGGGGAAAGGTGTATTCAGTAAACTAGCTATTTTGGGGTAGGAGGTAGGGGAAAGACAGGGAGAAAAATTTGTAGCTCAAAATCTTGTGGAAATGAATGTTGAAAACTAAGAATAAATAAATAAATAAATTGGGGGAAAAAAAGATCTCACACAGAAACCAGACTTTCTATACAGTATACTTTCTTCCTGGACAAAATTGAAATGAAGATATTAACTATTAGAATAGAATCATGAAAGGCTAAAATTGGAAAGGAATGTAGAACCCCAACCTCTCATTTTATAAATAAAAAAAAAAAGAATGACAGAAAGATTGAAAAAACTTCCCCAATGCCACATTGTCATTTGACACCAGAACTAGGTCTCCAATCTCCTTTTTAGATTCTGAAGTTTAACAGGATATATAATAGTCTCAAAGCACATATAAAGTTACATTTGACTTGCTTGTAGCACACTGGTCCATTGCACATTTTATACTTCAATTAAAAATTGTAATTAAAAAAAAGTAAACATGCTTAACAAATAAGATGCTCATATTACTCCAAATAGAATGAGGCTTTAGTAAGATGCGATGAACCTGAATAGCAACAGCATGCTGATGAAAGGAGTTAGAAATATATTTAAATGGAAATGATATTGATATTATGCTAATAGAGAATGTTAGCTATGATCTCATATCAGTCTTTGTAGTCTGCATCTTACAGTGCATGTGACCATTTCATTTCTTCTTCTCTGTAAGGCACACATACCAAAATTTTATTTAATAAAGGTTGTAAATAATAGAATCACAGTAGATTTAAAATAAGAGGACATATAGGTGGTCCAGCATGTGTTTCTAACTACATCAAAGAGACCAGACATTATTTTAGTATTCCTTTTTCCCCTTTTCTTTTAAAATTTCTATCTATAAAGAACAATGCAGTATCATCTTAGTTTAATGCCTTCTGACTAGAATATTAGGGCATACCAAGTGCCTCATGGAATCACAAAATCTTGGAGTAGTAGAACTCAAGAAGAATAAGTTAAAAAGGAGTTTATTAACATAACAAGGCAGAACTCCTTGGGGGACAGGCCACTGCCTTTATAGACAGGAGGGAGGCTTTTCCATATAAGGGCAAAGGTATTTTAATTTGATCACATAATCTGAGGAGGTAAGATTAGTGCCCCTCAGCTCCTTCCTAAGTGTTTTGATTGGCCCACATTCCAAATGAGGTGATGCGACAAGTGTAGCAGCTGCTGCCAAGTACTCATTATGAGGAGATAGAATTAGCTCTAAGGATAAGATTGGTGCATTCAAGCATTGCCCTCTCCTGCAGGCTTTGTAGCCAAAGTCAAACTAAATTAAAGCATGGGGTTATGTTTACATTAGTGACTGATTTTACTCAATAGCAAGGGACATTGAAGGCCTCCTGGTTCCACCTATGCTTGAAGAAGAAGCTCCTTTACCAAATATTTAAGAGGTGGCTCTCCATTTTTTTTACTTTTCTGTTATTTATTTCCATCATTGACACATGAATCCCTAGCTTCAAGTTGTTATGAATGCAATTTAAGTTAAGAAAACTAAAACTATAGGGGCGGTCAGGTAGCAGAGCAAGTAAGAGCACCGGCCCTACTGTCGGGATAACCTGGGGATCGAATCTGGACTCAGTTACTTAGCACCACGCAGAAACACCTGGCTGTGTAACCTTGAGCAAGTTACTTAACCCCAATTGCTTAAAAAAAAATAAACTATTATGTAGGTTTGGATTTCCAATAACTTTAAAATATATGTATATGTGCATTTTTCCTCCAATTACATGTTAAGACAATTTTTAAAGTTTTTTTTTTTTATTTTGACTTCCAATTTCTATTCCTCCCCTCCTCTCCTTCACCTCCTTGAGACTGTAAGCAAACTAATATAGTTTACACATGTGTAATCAAGTAATGGGCTACTAATTCCGTTTAAAACTCTTCACAACCCAACCCCTTCGACTTTACCAGTATTTGTGTATCTTACTTCCCTCTATATATTCTATCATCCAAACACAGGGTCATATATTTATTCTTTGCACATTGACCCTATACAATGCATGAGCAATGGCTGTCACCCATTCCTGGAATGCTTTTCCTCCTCACCTCCAACTCCTAAATTCTCTAGCTTCCACCAAGTCTCAATTCAAATCTCTCCTTCTATAAGAGAACTACAGTATCTGCCAACCCCACCCCCAGGCTCTTTTCTCAAAAGAAGGGTTTGCCTTCCATTTAGATTATGTACATCTTGTATATGCAGTTATTTACATGTTGTCTCTTTATTAGAATGTGAGCTCCTTGGGAGAAGGCATCATGTCTTTGCTGTATTTTGTAGTCACATTTAGCACATTGTTTGAAAAATAATAGTTACTAAATGCCTGTTAACTGACTGCCTGGCAGGCATTTATAAAGCACTGAATACTCTAGAATGCCTTCAAAGCAGGAAACAGCTATGAGAATTATTTTGTTGTTGTTGAGTCATATCTGACTCTTTGTGAACCCATCTGAGATTTTCTTTTTTTATTGTATTTTTATTTTTTATTTAATGCTTTATTAGATTTTAGTTTACATCATTCATTTCTGCAAAATTTTGAGTTACAAATTTTTTCCTCATTTTTCCCCTACCCACCACCCCAAAATAGCAATCCCACTGGATATCCCCTTCTCCAATATGCTCTCTCCCATATCTTCTCCCGTACCCCCTCCAACTTTCCAGTAGGGCATGGCGGATCTTTATGCCCCAGTGCCTGTATACCTTATTTCTCATTTACATGTAAAATAATATTATATATACATATATTTTAAATATTTGATTTTAAAACTTTGAAGTCCAGATTCATACTCTTCCTCCCTTGTCATCCACCCTTACTGGGAAGAAAAGCCATTCAATATAGGTTGTATATGTGCAGCTATACAAAACATTTCCATAGTGGAAATATTGTGAAAGACTGACTATATTCCCTTCCCTCCTATCCCACCTCCCACTTGTCCTATTCTCTACTTTGATCCTGCCCTTTTTCAAAAGTGGGTGCTTCCAAATTCTCTCCCCCCCAGCCTGCCCTCCCTTCCATCATCCCCCCTCTCTTTCCCTTCCCCCCTACTCTCCTGTAGGGTTAGAAACCATATTTAGTATGTATGTCATTCCCTCCCTAAGCCAAATTCAATGAGAATAAGGTTGACCCATTCCCTTTGACTTCCTGTTCTTCCCCTCCTTTGTAAGCATTTTCCCTTACCTTTTCTATATGAGATAGTTTACCCCAATCTGTCTCTACCTATCTCCTCTCATTATATTCCTCTCTCACCTCTTATTTTCAATTGTTAAGTGTCATCCTTTCCCATTAAACTGGTCCTGTGCCCTTTATCTATTTATACCTGTAAACATATATACACACATTTACATATGTATTCATACACCAATATATCCTCTTATATAGACATATATATGTATGTGTGTGTGTATACATTTCTATGCCCTTCAATTATTCTCATACTGAGAAAAGTTTGATAAGTTACAATTATTGTTTTTCCATGTAGGAATGTAAATAGTTCAACTTTGATAAGTAACTTATGATTTCTTTTCCCTGTTTACCTTCTCATGCTTCTCTTGTTTCTTGTATCTGAATGTCAAATTTCCTATTCAATTCTGGTTTTTTCATCAAGGATGCTTGAAAGTCCTCTATTCCACTGAATGACCATATTTCTCATAAAATCACTAGTTTCTATTTGCTCCAATCTAATTCTGAACGAATGATTCTCTTCAGTCAGCTTTTGAGATTCTTTTTCCATCTGGCAAATTCAGCTTTTTAAGGCATTCTTCTCCTCATCAGCTTTTTCAGCCTCTTTTGCCATTTGAGTTAGTCTATTTTTTAAGGTGTTATTTTCTCCAGTCAGGTTGCTGACTCTCATTTCCTAATTTTCTTGCATTGTTCTCATTTCTCTTCCAATTTTTCCTCCACTTCTCTTATTTAGTTTTCAAAAGCGTTTTCAAGCTCTCTATGGCTGTAACTGGCTCATATTTTTCTTAGAAGCTTTTGGTGCAGGAGTTCTGACTTCACTGTCTTCCTCCTATTCCATGCTTTGATCCTTTTTTGTCTCCAAAATAGGAGTCTAATGTTGGATTCCTCTGTTTGCTTTGCTTCCCTTGTTTACTCATGTTGCCAATCAATTACTTGATATTTGGGCTTTTTGCCACAGAAGGATTCTTGTACTAGACAGGGGAGTTTTGTACCAAATGCTGGGGTTTTCTCAGCTACAGAAGGTATTAGTTGGGTACCATCTCTGAAGCCTCCACATGCTCTGGCAAGCTGGTCACACACCCCAGGACCTCCACCCTAGACCACAATCCAGATCCAAGTAGGTTCAAGCAAGAGCTAATACCCCTCAGACTGGTCGCTTTGTGCCCCTGCAGTGTGTAGGCCAGGAGCTGAAGCTGCCATATGGTGGCAGTTGCGCTGCGGTGCCTCAGCGGCTTCTCCCGTCAGGGGATAAAGGCCAACGGCACTTCCAAACCACCAGATCCCAAAGTCCACACTACACTGACCTCTCACTTTGTCCTTAGCATCTATGGGTTGATAATTCTGGCAATCACCATAGCTGCTGGTGATCTGAAGTCCTTCCAGCTAGCAGCTGGTCAGGTCTGCCCTGGGTCTAAAACCTCCAGCTGGTGAGGGGATTGGGGTTGGCTCCCAGATTGCTGTGCTGCCTGCTCCCTGCTGGCCTGCCGGACTGTCATGAGCAGGAGGTTAGCTTCTCTGTGTCATTTTGTGGATTCTGTAGCTCCAAAGTTTGTTCAGAGTCACCTTTTACATGAATTCCATCTGTGATTTTCTTAGGAAAGATGTTGGAGTAGTTTGCCATTTCCTTCTACAGTTCATTTTAAATATGAGGAGCTAAGGCAAACAAGGTTAAGTGACTTCCCCAGGGTAACACAGATATTAAGTGTCTGAGACTGGGTTTGAACTCAGGCAGAGGAATCTTCCTGACTCCAGGCCTGACACTCTATCCACTGTGCCTCCTAGGCACTCTGAGAAGTATAAGTTCATTTATTTATTTATTTCTAATTTATTTTCAAATCATGAAACAAAAGAAGCTTTTCCATAACACAGTACAGTGAAAGAAAAACATAAAAGGTGATTACACATGAAACTGCAAATTTACCACATACAACTTGATATTTCCACCAAAATATACAGCAAAGTTATCATATTTCTTTTTTCCCCTTTTTTACTTCTCTTTCTCCTTCCCCACCCTAGAGATGACTACCATTAGATACAAATAGGTTTTAATATCTCTATAAATATACACATATATGTATGCATATATATGTGTAAAATTATTATATGCATTCTTCTATTTATCAGTTCTTTCCTAGATAAAAATAGTATCTTTCTTCATATGTCCTTCATTTTTAATTTGTGTATTTATAGAAGTTAAAATTACCTTGTCCCTGAAAGTCATTCTAAAAAAAAATATTGCTGTTACCATATACAGTGTTCTCCTGGTTCTGCTCACTCTTCATCATTTCATCCAAGTCCTTCCATGCCCTTCTAAGATCATTGAGCTCATGATTTCTACAAATAATAGTAAGGAGGAACTGAAGACCAGGACAACATTACCCACAACTCAGGGTTAAAATTTCATAATAATAAATTGCTAAAAGTTCTTACAATGAAAAAGAGAGTTTGCTATTAAAAAAAACAACAATATTGCTCTAGAGACAGAATCCTTCTTTATTGGGGGAGGATAAAAGATTTCTCTCATCTCATCTCATTGACCATTATTCTTTCCAACAAATCCAATTGCCTACATATAACAGAGAACAAGCCCAACAAGTCAAATCATGAGACCAGAGAAGCTTCGTGAGTCAAGAGAGGGTTAGCTCTAGCTGTATTTGATCTTTCAATAGAAATAGGCCCAGGAGAAACAGTATAAGAACACAGAACAAATGAAAAGGATATTAGAGTCCTACAGTGTCAATATCCTGAGTTGCCTAAAACTTGTGTGTTCCCTAGATATGCACCTCTCTACTAATGTAATTTATATGTGTGTCTACTCTTCCCACTGATGGTAGGAGTGGTTGTGGTATTACAATACCAGATTTGTTACTCTCATTCTTATGATTCCATATCAGTATAGACTAAGGTTGGGGAAATTGGCCTTCTAGGTCTTTGGGTGCAACTTTTTGACTAAGTCTAAGTTTTATAGACAAAATCCTTTTATTAAGGGGATTTATTCTGCAAAGTTTGGATTCAGTCAGAAGGCTGCACTTGAAGACCTAGAAGGCCACAAGTTAGCCCCTCCTGGTATAGGAATTTTCTTAGAGCTAACTGTGTCCTTTGGCTGACTATTAAAGGTAAATTCATGGATGGATATTGATGAGTTATAGTTTTAGGATTGTGAGCCCCACAGTACCTTAAACCTAGGCTAGTTCAACAGCCATTTTACACCCCAGAGTTTGGAGAGATCTAGTCCATAAGTACAAGTAGGGAGAGTATCCTGGTCATAGTGATTCATGCAATTCTCTGTTTTGTTCTTCTTTGATTATTGAAATCACTCTGTTTATTATGTTCATAATAACAGAGAAAATGTGAAAAAAATAAATGAGGGGGTCAGGCTAATAGCCTTCTTTTTAAAAATCCATGACCTGTGTATAGACACTTAACCAAACAGCTAAAGCAAAGGTCAAAAATAAATACTAAATCATAATGAAAAACACCGTATGTGAGTGTAGTGGTACCAACCAAACCAGTTTAAACAAGTTATCACCTTTAAAGGATGGGAAATGGAAAGAAAGTAAAAATATTGACTGATCATCCCCGTTTCTTACATAAGTTTAACTAATGCAATTTAGCTGGCACATTGAGGAAGCAAAAAAAAAAAAATCCACAGTCATTGAATCTGCAAATATTTCATCCCTTTGGCAAGTGGAGAGATGTGCCGGGCAAGAGCAGCACTTGATGTAATACAAGTTCTCTTTTAAAAGACACTGTGAGGGAAAATAATGAGGGATTATGAACAGTATTACCTAACAAACATTGAAAAGTTGTGGTTAGAAGATTAGTGGTTAAGGATGTGTGAGGAGGTTCTCTTAGACTGAATTTGGGAATGACATAGACCTAGATTACACTGGATAAGTAGGTAAAGGTCAATTGTGATATGCATTACTGGAGAGATTGCAACTGCCCCTGCCACCAACCAATGAAATCACAAATGTGTTGAACTACTTTAGAAACTAAAAGGTACACTAGATGCTAAGGTTAATTGAAACCACTTTATACCACACTCAGCTAAAGGATTTAGAGTTTTTAGTCTAAAAATGTAGTAGATTTATAGCATATTTGCTACCTATGAGGGGAAGAAAAGCAGGAACAATGTTGGGACATGAAGTAGAGGCAAATTTAGGTTCAATAATAAGGAAGACCATCTTAATTATAGAAAATTCAAAAGAGTATCTGTTTCCTTATAAGTAACAAGATCTCTGTCAGTAAAACTATCTAAGATAAAGCTCAAGGATGACTCTCTGAATACTGTGGAAGGGATGGATACATTTGGTAGAAACATTCAATGATGAGATGTCCTTTAAGGGCCCCTCCAGAAAGAAGAAAATTCTCTAACTCTATGTATAAGTCTAAACCACAGAGGTGAGAAGTTAATTTTTTTAATACCTCCAAGAAGTCATTCATATATTCAAAATTGCTTTATTTCCTTTTTTTCATGGATTGAATTTCCCTTTGTAGCAAATCTTTTTGTCTACGATCTAAAATCAAGTCAGTATACTTTCTTCAATCAGAAACATGTTTTTAGTCCTTTTAATGTACAAACATTATGCTTTCCCATAGCATCTGGTTTTGATCTATACTCAATTGTTCCCTTTATTTAATAGCTCTAACTTATACTTTTTTAGACAAACTATTGCCTACATTTTTATGGCACCGTATCTTCTTTCTAGTTAAAATTCAATTTTAACATAACATAGAAACATTTGAACAAAATATACTCTCTCTCTCTCTCTCTCTCTCTCTCTTTCTCTCTCTCTCTCTGTTAAAACTGGCTTTGTGATTTCATTGGAGGGTACCCCTTCTATCAATGCAGATTAGTACCTTCTCTGGAACTTATCATCTGAGAAAGTTGCCCAAAACACAGAAACATTAAGGGACTTCCCAGGATCATATAACCAGTATAAATCAGAGGCAGGATTTGAATCCAGGTCTCCCCAACTTCAAGGCCAGAGCTTTCCCCACTAAGACACAAATATATGCAAAACACACACACACATTTCCTTATTCTACTAGAGAATGAAAAAAAATGGGAAAAGTTGTTCTAGTTTGATATCACTTAGAGTATAAGAATTGTCCCTTTATATATATGAACCAAACAAAGTACACATGGTGCTATTTGAAAGTGAATAAAAATCAGTAAGCCATATATTTCATATTCTGTATTATCTATTACATTACAAAGGAAAAACAAGATTGACAAAACTTTCATTTTTTCCAAATGTTTCATCCAGTGTAGTGTGCATTTTAAAATTCCATTAGCATCTCTATAAAAATAATGCCCAGTCATTGCATGGAAATAAAGTCTTTGGAGCTCAGGTTCTGAAAGTTCCTGCTAGACAAGAAAGGCTTCATGACCCAGTAATTGAAAACCTACTATCTGAGGACCAGACTGATTAAATTCAGAGAGATTTATTACTGAAAGAACAGCCAATGGATAAAATGTGTATCTATGTCTATGCCTATAGTAATATAATATATCTATATTTATATCTATATGAATTATATGTAATATTATATCCACATGTATGTATTTATTCTATATACATATTTAAATAATTATATAGATAGATATAGTTATAGATAGAAATGAAATAGAGATATACATAGTTTATTGATTACCCCTTTTGGTGATACATAGTTTCTTGATTACCCCTTTTGGTGATGACTCCCTCTGTATAAATATATAAAATCTGTGTATATTTGTCATAATAATCCATAAAAACTTGATGCAAAGCATGAAGAGTTGTATTCTGCATCAATAGAAGACCTACAGGGCTGAATTCTGTGACCCCTGAAATACTAAAATAAATGTAAAAAATGCTAACAAGATCAGGCAAGTGTATTGTTCTGCCTTAGAAGTATCAAGATAAAGTATTTTAAGAAAATAATGCTTCCTTTTAATGATAACCTCAAACAATTAGAATAACCTTCAACCTCCTATTTCCATTTCTCTTAATAATACTATGCACATATTTATATTTAATAACTCTATGATGAATGATTTTTCCATTCATTTATTGAAATCTTACTTGAATACACATACACATACACATGCACAAACATATATCTATGTATGTATCTATCTTCAGCTTCATACACAACACCCTTTATCCCTTTTGAAGTGGTAGTGAATTCGATAAATTAATTAACCACTATTTAAAGAAGTAGTTCTTTTTGTTAGCCCCAAAGTTTCCTTTTTAAAGGTTCAAGGGGTTTCCCTAATTCTAGTAGATAAAGATAGATAGATGATAGATAGATGGATAGATAGATAGATATGTACATTTGTGTGTGTGCGTGTGTGTGTGTGTGTGTGTGTGTGTGTGTGAGTATCTTGGTTAAAAAGTCCATAATGTCCTTTTCTGTATCCATCCTTCTATGATAAATTTTGGCCCTTATCTTTTCAGACTAAAAGGTATTTTTGGCCTTTCCTTAAGCAGAAACTTGCGTATGACCTTGATCAAGGATATAAAGGACTCACTTTGTAGAAGAGAGAATGAATCTGATAGGAGATAGCTCAAGTTAAGGATTATTAATAAACATCATTCTAGAGATTTTGAAAAAAAATAGCTAGATATACTTCATTCCTCACTTGTGCTTTTCATTTTTTCCTTTCTATTTTGAGCTCCATAATTTAAGAGAAATTGAAACTGTTGCATTTAGCAGGAGAGCAACCAGTAAGTACTATCTCTAAATACATATTGCAGTCAGCATCATACATATAGACTTCAACTACAGTAGAAACCAATTATAGCATTTAAAAAAATAATGTGTGGGTTTAATTTTGCCTCCTGATATATAACAAATATAGGAAACAAATTTTGTTCAAAAAGCTTGTCTTTAAATATTATTCATATTTTGTAGTATTGGTATTCCAAAAAAGGTTTTAGATGTATATGAAAGTTGACAAAATATTTCTCCTTCTGAACTTAGAATAAGAGGTATTTAGCTTAAATAGTAGTACAAATGACCAGTTATATTTAAGAAATCCATTTTTTTAAGCAATCGGGGTTAAGTAACATGATCAAGTTTACACGGCCAGTTATTTCTGGGTGTGGTGCTAAGTATCTGAGCCCGGATTTGATCCCTAGGTCATCCGAACACTGGAGCTGGTGCTCTTACTCACTGAGCCACCTGGCCACCCCTAAGCAATTGGGGTTAAGTAACTTGCTCAAGGTTACACGGCCAGGTGTTTCTGGGTGGGTAAAAAGTGTCTGAGCCAGGATTCGATCCACATGTCATCCCGACACTGGAGCCGGTGTTCTTACTTGCTGTGCTACCTGGCCGCCTCTAAGAAATCCATTTTTTAAAAAAAATATGAAACCTTGGAATAGACTCTTTGGGAGATTATGAACCTGAACACTTGCTGGGAAACTGCTGAAATATATTTTGTAAAAATTTCTTGCAAAAATACTCCCCCATAAATTCTAAAGATAGTGGTGGCTTTTTGGTAATGCAATTATTGCACTATTTTGGTGTACCTGTACCATAATTGTGTCAATGTTGGTAAATTATTCAAATACTATTTTTTTCTTAAGTTTTTGAAAGATGGCAATTTCTTCTGTCCATCCATAACAAGAAGGATGCATCTGCTGTCACAATGGCTTAGAAAAGCAATGAGAAAACTTATCCTTTTCTGTTCTTATTAATAATATGAATCTTACTTTATACATACATCGCAAAGAAAACAATGCTGAAATTCAAATAATCAACTAATATTTTACTCAGAAACTTGATGCTTCTGCTTCAGTGTAGAGGATAACTAGCCCAAATATAAATCTTAATATGTGTTATAAAGAGAAAGAGCGAGAGTTAATGAGAACATTATCGATGGAATCATATTTCCAGTTCATATTGATGTCTCTTCCCAATTTCTGCTAATACTTGAAGGAAATCTCTCTTCAGTTTATATGTGCATAATTTAGTAACAGATTATCAGGGATTATTTTATTATTATTTATTGTACTAGTAGTAGCAGCAGCAGCAACAGCAGCAGTAGCATTAGTAGTGGTGGTAATAGTTATAACAGCAATAGTGGAGGTGGTGGTGATGGTGTTAGTGAAGTAGGAGGAGGAGGAAGAATGAAGGGGATGTTTTTGAGAACTGTGATTTCTTCCAGTATAGTAAAGTCCTCTATGTAAGATGAGTAGTGACTGTCTACAGATTATAATCTTTAAATTTCCTGAAAATACTGAAAAGTTGTGATTTTTTTCCATGATTGCAAAACTAATGTGTGTCAGAGAAAATACTTGAATCTAGGTCTTTCTAATACCAAATATATTTTAACATCCATGTACATATATGTTTTTGTGTGTATACACACATGTGTACATACACATGTGTGTATACAGAAATATATCACACACTTTCATATTAACTTTTATGTATTTAAGTATATGCATATTCAACTGAGAATAGCTAAATTGGGTCTATAAATAAAATCAAACTCAAAACATTTTAATACACTTATATTTAACTCTCCTATATCATATAAATGACTGAAGGCTCAGATGAAAGTTGATATGTTATATAATAATCTTACAGCCTCTCCAAAATGATTTGTTTTCATGGTTGGTTAAATCTTAATAAGCCAATGTATCAGGGAAAAAATAAACTTCATCGCAGATTTTTGAAAGTACAGTATCCTTTCAAGGACAAAACTTGACAATAATTATTATATCTTCTATTTCTATCATGTCATGATTCTGATTTGATTGCAGAGTTAATAATTCTGAACATTGAACAATTCTTTCAGCAAGCATAGTCTAAATCATGGGAAATGGAAATATTAGCAAATGCAATTTCTAACAAAGCATGAGAAATGACTGCTGGGCTGAGGCATTTAGACGTGTATTAAAATTTAGATTTGAAGCACCAGAGAAATGATCTGCTAGAAAGGCAGTGTTGGCTCAGCCAATCGCCAAATAACCAACTTTAAAGCCAATTTAATTTTTCCCAGACTTGGGACTATTGGATCTGTTTTTTTCAACCTGTGAAGAAACTCACAAACACTCATTTATGGGAGCAATCAATATTTATTGTTACAACCCTTTTTATTTTGTTTCTGAAACTTGTAAGGATTCAAGATAATGAGATTTTAAGTAACTGACTGAAGCAACACATTTGGCCATAAATAACAAATTACCTTGCACAAAAAGAACCTCATACACACACAAGCACACACATACACACATACACATACTAATACTGGACATCTGTTTTAGTTTTCCTTAAGCTATACAGTTCTGTTAGATTTTGTCATTATCACAGATTTGTTGGTAAACTTCTAGACTTGCGAGAATCTAGGTGAGAATCTTCATCTTTTCTAAGGAGAGAACTCTTGTTCTCCTAAGGCATACTTATGAAATATTTGTAAACAATTACACTTTAGTAAGTTGCTGAATATCCAGCTAATCTTTAGGTCCAAAGATATCTCCTCAGGTTAATAAACCATCTGAAATCCTTTAGCTGATGTTTTGTTGTATTTGAACTGTTAAACATTTTTATAATTATATTGTAATGTGAACTGAAAAGTTCCAAAGTCATTCACTGCAACAGTATCCTGAATGGTCTCACTGCCTCTGCATCTTCAAAAGAGGATGTAAAACTGAGAGAAATTGGCTTATGACTCAGAGATGCTTCTTATTTTAAATGAAAGCCTTTTTTACTCTTTTTTTCTGATAAAGTTAGAAAATATGCGAATTTGTACACACAAGATAAGCACTGAGAAGGTAGTCACATGAAAGAAAGAAGCATTAGTAGACCGGAGACTAAGAAAGACCTTCTGTGGAGAGCAGGAGTTTAGCTGTCCTGAAGGAAGTCATTAGGTCAGGAGGGAGAGCACACCATGCCCAAAAACAGCAAGGAGGCCAGTCTTTCTGGATCATAAAGTATGTGGAGGGAAGTTGTGTAAGAAGACTGGAAAGGCAGGAATAGGTCAAAATTAAGGAGAGTTTTAAAGCTATGCTATTCTCCATAGTGAAAATCCAATTTTAATTTTCTGGAATGGAATTGAAATTCCCATAACAGCACTAGAGAAGGCACTGCTTCATAGGCCCTCAAACTGAGGGCTCGCTCTTAGGTACAGGTATATTGTCTACCTTACCTAAATAGTATACTTGGTTCCATTCATAAAGAGCTAAGGTAATCTTACCCAAATGCTCTAGGTCTGTCCTGAAGTAGTAGATGTAATATAATATCAATCACTCAGCAATTGCCTTCTATATATCAGGCACTCTGTTAAGCACTGGGACAAAGAAAAATACGTGACATAGTCCCTGTCCTCAGGGGACTTACAAGAGGAAGATTAAATATACATCTATAGATCTATGCATGATTCATACAAACTATACAAAACATAACTCTAGAGGGGAAGAATTATAGAGGGGGTGGCTCCTGGACAATGAGGAACTTGCACTAAATCCCTAAGGAAACAGCTTCCAAGAAGTGAAGGTGAGTAAGGAGAGCACTACAGGCATGAGACATTGACATAGCTGATTGAATGTCACTGAGAATAACAACAATAAACTAGTACAGTTGAACCTTAGAGTGTCTGAAAGGAAGGAATACGTAAAATAAAACAAAACAAAACTTAGAAAAATAGGAAGAAGTTAGCTTGTAAAGGGCTTTAAATGTCAAGGACAGGGATTCATATTTGAACTAAGGGGCAATGGGAACCACTAAGTTTATTCAAAAAGGGTAGGGTCACATAGCTAGATCAGTGTTTTCAGAAAAGCGCTTTGGGGGCAGCTAGGTGGTGCAGTGAATAGAGCACCGGCCTTGGAGGCAGGAGGACCTGAGTTCAAATCTGACCTCAGATACTAAGCACAAAAACTAGCTGTGTGACCTTAGGCAAGTCACTTAACTCCAATTGCCCTCCAAAAGCAAAAATAAAAGCACTTTGGTTACTGGAGAACAGATTATAGAAGGGTAAGGTGAGTCAAGGAAGCTAATTAGTAAGCTGTTTCAGTTCTCTGGGCAAGTGTTAATGAGGGCCTGAACCAGGAAAGGTGCTGTGTCAATGGAAAGAAGGGGATTTATGAGAGAGATGTTGTGGAAATACAAATGACAAGGTTGAGAAATTAACTGGAGGCAAAGTGAATGAGCAAGATGAGTTGAGGATGAGAGTAGGGTTGTAAAACCTGACTAAAAGGATGGTGGTACCCTCCATAGTAAGAAGGAAGTTTGGAAGAGCAGTGAGTATTGGGAGAAAAATAATGGTTCTGTCTTTGGTTTAAGATTACAATGGAGCAACCAGTCCAAAACTCTTAATAAAGACTATTGGAGATATGGGACTGAAGCTCAGGAAAAAGAGATTGTGGATAGATAAATCTTATGAAAATGATCATTGAAACCTTTGGAATTCATTAGGTCACTAAGTGAGAAAATGTAAAGGAAAAAAATGCCCAGGACAGAACTTTGGAGTAGACCTAATTAGTGAATATGTCATAGATAAGAGTAATAGTTACCATTTCTGAAGAGCTTTAAGGTTTTTAAAGTGTTTTCCATAGATTATCTCATTTGATCCCAATAACAACCATGTGATTTAGGTCTTATTATTACTCCTGTTTTAAAGATGAGAAAACAGCTATACCCACAGTCACAGTCAGCAAATATCTGATGGCTAATGTAGCCCAGATTTTTCTCACTCCTAAAGCACTGCTCTATTCATTACACTAGAAGACTCTGATTTAGTCTGAGGAGAAGCACAAGAGAACAGAGTATACAAGAAGAGGAGTGGATGGTCAGCATAGGAAGCTTTTCCTGATTCTTCTTAATTCTAGTGCCTTCAGTTTAATGATTAGTAATTTGTCATATTCATATATACACACATACATACACACATATGTGTATGCACACACATACACAAGCATATATGGCTTGTATGGTATAGGTGCATTTATAGGTGTTTACACACACATGTGTAAATAAATGTATGAGCACATCTACATACATGCATACATATATATCACACACATCACATCAATACATATATGCAAATAGACATATTCATAGGTATGTATATACATGTGCATATATGTCTGTGTATGTGTGTGTGCATTTATGTGTTTCTGTGTGTGTGTGTACACACACACTTTTGCTTTTTTACATATTGTCTCCACCATTGGCTTATGAGTTCCTTGACTATAGAATATGGAATGTCTCTCTTTCTTTGTATCCTCACCCCTTAGCACATTATCCAGCACATGATACTTAATTTATATTTATTGGGTGGCTGAACAGAGGTCAAGAAAGAGGATTGAGAAAAGGCTAGTAAAGTCCCTAATTAAGAAATCACTGATAACTTTGAAGAGAACTTTTTCAGTTGAGTGATTAGGTCAGAAGTTGGGCAGTAGAGAATTTAGAAGAGAGGTAGAGGTGAATAAGTGGAATCAAAATAATTTAATGTGGGTCCTTAAGTGATGATTCCCTAAGTTCTGTCACTAAAAGTGAGAAACAAATTAGATAATAAGTATAAAGGAACCTAAATACATTGCATTTACATTGATTCCCTCCCCCCCCCCCATCAGCTTGTCTTCTTGAAATAACTAGATAGTATCATCTCAATGGTTTTTGTATCTAATAAGTTGTGATTCTTTGGTGCTTTGGAACTCAGAACACTTTTCCTCATAGAAACAGAGTTAAGAATTGTTCTAAGGTTCTCAATTCAGTGTGCAAAAAGACCATTGAAGCCATAATGGACCTAAGCCATGATCCTTTTAATATTAGCTTAAGTTCTTTGTCCTTAGGACTTGCATCCATTTGGTACAGAAATCAAAATGCATCAGAAGAGGAGGAGGAAAAGGAGGAAGAGAAAAAGAAGCAAGTAAATGAAGGAGTGAAAGAAAAGGTAGAGAAAGAAGAGTTAAAAGAAGAGCTTGAAGGAGAGGTAAAGGAGGAAGGAGAAGAAGAGGGGGAAAAAGAAAAAAAGAAGGGCAAGGAGGAGGAGAAAGTGGGTGAGAAGGGAGAACAGAAGAAAGAAAAGTATTTGAAAGAGGAAAAAGAGGACAAAAAAGAAGAGGAGAAAAAGGTAAAAGAGGAGGAAGAAGACAAAGAAGTAGATGAGAATGTGGAGGACAAACAAGATGAAGAAGAAGAAAACCATTTCCTCCCCCTTTTCCTTTGTGGGGGAACATTTTGAAAAGGATGAAGTTTGTCTTGAGCACCCTCATTTCTTTGTCTCCATGCCTCTATTCCACCTCTTGGTGTCTTATTCCAACAGTCTCTCATGCTGCAATATACCTTCATTGGGTAAGTCTACCTACTAGACAGAGCTATGCATACATTCTCAGAATTGAAATTCCCAGCCCCTCAAAGTAACTATTTCACTTTGGTAATAGAAAGGGGAGTGGGGGTAGAGGGAAATCATATTGAAAGAATTCCTCATAAATTATCCCAGTGGATAATTTATTTTCATTTTGAGAAGAGTTTGTTTACCTAAATAAATATCCAATATGTGTTATTATTATTGGCTGCTTAAAAAACCATTTCAGATGATGTAATGAAAATATTTTGGGATAGGAGGTCAAAATGTAGATGAAGTTGATTTTGCTCAAGTTTTGGTTCTTAGGACCAGCACCTATTATGCTGAACATATATTAATAGCTTCTCCCTGTTTATACTTTCTTCTCTCTGAGTTTTTTTGACTGTTCTCTCTTGGTTTTCTTCTTGTCCTCATTGTTCTTCTTCAATCTCTTTGTGAGATTAAAACCTCTTTGCAGATAATTTCTCAATTATTTATCTATAATAGTTGATTATAGCCTCCCTCTTGAGTACCAGTCCTAATGCACCAATTGCCTCTTGAGATTTTCATACTGGATGTTTTGTAACATCTCAAATTTAATATTTTCAAAGCAGAACTCATTAACATTGCCCCTAAAGCCACCCTTTTCTCCCAAACTTCTCTATTACTATTGAAACAATAACCAATCTTTCAGGCATCTAGGTTTGCAACTTTAGTGACATTCTTTGACTCTTGATTACTCAACTCATATACCCAATAAATTGACGATTATCACCATAATATATCTCCAATTTTGCTCCATTCACATAGAATACATTCTAGTTCAGGCCATCATCGCTTTTTGCCTGGATTATTGCAATAACCTAATTGGCTTCATTTAAGCAAATCTCTTCCCACTCCAATCCATCCTCAATATAGCTACCAAACTATTTTCTTAAATCTCTTGTGCCCGCCCTAAACATTTATAAATTTCAGTGACTATTATCCCATAGGATCAAATATAGATTCTGCTAGTTGGCATTTAAAATCTTTCAAAACCTCATCCCTTTCTACCTTTCTAGACTTCTTAAATGTCACCCCCCTTTACTTACTCTGCCATACAGCTACACCGGCCTATTTGCTTTCCTCACAAACATCTCACTCTGTCTGGTACTGGCTATCCCCGGTGCCTGGAATGCTCTCCTTCCCAACCTCTTATGTAATTTCTTATTTCCTTTGAGACTACATTCAAAGGTCATTTCCTACAGAAAGCCTTTTCAGATTTGCCTCTCACCATTCAGTTTCTTTTCCTTTCTTTCTTTTTTTTAAAGGAATCGGGGTTAAATAACTTGCTCAAGGTTACACAGCCAGTTATTTTTGTGTGGGTGCCGAATATCTGAGGCCAGAACTGATCCCAGGTCTCCCAGTGCTGGGGCTGGCACTCTTACTCACTGCACCATCTGGCTGCCCCTAAGCAATTGGGGTTAAGTAACTTGCTCAAGGTTACATGGCCAGCTATTTTGTGTGGGTGTTAAGTATCTGACCCTGAACCAATCCCAGGTCTCCAACTCTGGGGCCAGCGCTCTTACTCACTGTGCCAGCTGGCCGCCCCTTCACCATTCAGTTTCAAATGCTTTTTCCCTATAATATTATAGTCCCTGGAAGATACTAGTGCCTTCTTCCTAAAGATCACTATCCATCTATTATTTTTAATTTTTAATGTATTTTCCAATTACATGTAAAAGCAATTTTTAACATTTGACTTTTTTTATTATTTTGAGTTCCAAATTATTTTCCTCGGTTCTCCCCTCTGCCCTCCTGAAGGAGGCAAGAAATTTGATACATATTTTACACCTGTAGTTATGCAAAACATATTTCCAAAATGATCATATTGCAAAAGAAAATACAGAACAACAAAAAATACCAAGAAAAATAAAAATTAACAAATACCTTACATGATCTACATTTACGCTATCATTTTTTTCTCTCGAGATGGGTAGCATTTTTCACTATATGTCCTTTGAAATTGCCTTGGATCATTATATTGCTAAGAATAGATCCATCTATTATTCTTATCTTTGATGTTTTAATTTTAATTTTCTCATCCATTTGATTGTAAGACACCTGAGGACAAAGACTGTTTTTAATTTGAGTTGGTATCCACACTACTTACTACAGCACCTTGCACACAGTAAGCATTGTTTAGCAATAATTGGCTGATTGTTTTTCATCTTTATTTGGGGTATACTATTGCCACGAGAGTACTTTTACTATTAAACAACCAAGCATTATTAGAGGCAACACTGGAGACAGGAAGGTTGGGCAAACAAATCAAGAACACTTTCTTTCTATGATACATACATACACGTGTGTATGTGCATGTGTGTATATGTACATATATATATATATATATTTCATACCAGAATGAAGATAAATTAATATTTGAAAAAAAGAGGAAGGAATAAAACAACACAACCACTCCCTTCCCAATACTATGCATCTTCAGTCACATTTGCAGAAAATCACTACAGGATTCTCTTCTTTCTATGAGGTACTAGCTCTTTAAAATGGGAAGCATGCTAGAGGGGATGAAAAATTAAAGCTGGACAAATGAGGTTAGTGTAGTGTGACTCAGACCATAAACTGGAAGAATACACCAATGCCCATGTGATATGTTTCCCTTCATGCTGGCTGAGCCCTCGAAAGTCAGTCTATTGATTTCATAGTGTCTGAGCTGGCTCAACTGCCAGAGAGGTAGGTCAGTGTTGCCATATCGTTGGCAGTGGAATATTCTGCTATAGAAACTCCAATTCCCTCCCCTGTTCTGTGGCATGAGGGATTTTGATTCTCTTGTCTATTAATTTGCAGTTACTGTATGCAGCTGCATTACAGGAAATGTCTAAATTAAGTATGAAGGTCATTTCCTAGTTTCTGCTTCTTTAGGATGGTACACCATCAATTACCTTCTGTAATTCAGAATAGCTTCTGCCCTGATGCCTAGTCATATGCTTTTAGTTAGAAGAAAAATAAGCATCTATATCACAGTGAGAGGCTGGACTAACCACGTTGCATAGAGAGTATTCAGCAGCGAAGAAAGAAAGAAGTTTTATACCTCTATTGGGTCACTGAGGTATGCTGTATACCTCCATTCTCCACTGACTGTCCCTTACATGGTGGCAAAGTCATTTTTGCTTTAATTGTAGGGAAGCTACAATGTAGACAAAGTGCCCTAACCTTAATCATAAAGGTAAAAAACAGAGATAGAAAGAGAGAAAACCTTTCTCAATAATTAGGTCAACTGTACTCCTTTCTCTTTTAATGCTTCCATGGGCCTGTCTATTCAGTTGTAGTAGTAGTAGTAGTAGTAGTAGTAGTAGTCGTAGAAGTAGAAGTAGAAGTAGTAGTAATGATTGTGGTAGTAATGGTAGTGGATATAGTATTAATACTGTATTAATAATTAAGAATTCAGTATTAATTGTGATAGTCATGGTAGGAGTAGTAATATTGGTAGTGGTGGTAGTGGTAGTAGTTGTGGTGGTAGTAATAACATTGGTTATTAAAGACCTTGGTTTTAATCCCCACCCTGTTACATCCTGTTTAATCTTGACCTAATCAATAAATTTCTTTCCATATCAGTTTCCTTGTCTATGAAATTGGGGTCCTACCTTATCTACCTACATCATAGGGTTATTTTGACTATAAAATAGTATACATAATGTACTTTGAAATGATTAATGTGTATACATTTCAATTTATATACAAATTTAAGGCAATATTATAATACTCCAGTCACTACATATAGCTATGGTCCTAGATGTATGAAGAGGGGAATCAGCTTCAGACACATAAATAAAACCCATCATAAAATAATGGACTTCTTTGTCTGGGCTGGGAAAGGAGTCCTAGAAAATACTTAACTTTCTTTTTTTCATTGATCAGTTCAGGGTCATGAAGAGAACACTGCATCCATGCCTAGTAATTTCTAAGTCCATGTAAGAGCATCATGATTTTTTAATAGGCCAATTCTTTTAAGTTGGTGATGTAAGTCTCTTTAAGGAGTGCCTGAAAGGTGCTTTGGATGTATTCAAATCTAATTTAATTGGATCGAACAACAATAACGCGCCATCTAAAGGGGTATGCCTATTACTCCATTATGATTTGTGAATCACTGATCGCCCCTTGGCATGTCTGATTCAAAAGCAGCAGCCTATGGACATCAAGAAGAAGAAAGAAAAACTCACGCTGCGTGCAGACGGTTCTTGCTTTAAGTGGAGTAACATTCCACCAATCATATTTTACGGAAAGGATTCGGAAAGAAATCCCCATTCTAAAAGAACTAAGTGTGTTAACTTTATAATATTGTGCTCTCTCTCTCTCTCACTCCTGCCCCTCAGACTGGGGGCAGGGAGTGGGTGGGGTACAAGTCTCCCACCCCTCCCCCACACCAAACCCCCCCTAAAAATGAATCCCCCAAATGAAAGCAGAAGGCCTAACTTGGGAAAATACCCCCATCAGGTGGCAAGTCTGGACAAGTCAAGAGCTTGGCTTGAGACCCCCGGCTAAGAGAGAGGAGACCTCTGCCCACCCATTCACATGTCCAGCTCTTGGTGTATGTGTTAGGTCCCTCTGGGCTCTGCCACCATGAGTCTGTCCCTAGTCTGGTCACCAGTCCTCTACTGCCTGTGTGTATAACCTTACTCCTTCTATGTCCTTCTTCATTCAAGCCCCAGCTTTGCTGGCACCTCGCATGTTCCTTTTCCTGCTCTCCTTTGTCCCTGCTCGCACCCTCACTCCCACCCCCATGTCCTTGAACTGTGTGCCAGGCTCCTTCCTCCACAAGCACAGCACCATCCCTCTCTCCTTCCTTCCCTCCCTCCCTCCTTTCCTCATCTCCACTAGAAAATTTGCAGCTTTACTTAGAGGTTCATTAAAGGGTCTATATTTGTAAAGTGAGAATATCTACTGTAGTTCAGTTCTATGGTTTGTATATAATTGTAATCTTATCCAATGAGCCTTGATTTGTTGTGATTCCATGTGTCCTTGAACTCTAGTATAGTGCAATGTGTACTTAATCATGTAGGAAAAAAAAAAACTGATGATGATAATAAGGATATAGGGGAAAGTCTTTCCTATTTTGCATTTGACATAGACAATAATAAAAATCTTATTCAAAGACCAGAGTGTTCCTGGCCTTCTAGTAAGGAGAATCTGGGAAGGAATTCTGTGTCAGTCACTTACAAATTCTCTGAACCTTAGCAAGTCACTGAACCTCCCTGGGCCTAAAGCTCCTTAACTATAAAATGGAGATAATAATGATACCCCCTTACCAGACTGTTGTGAGAATCAAAGGAAATATAATATAAAAAATAGTTTGCAAAGCTTAAAATACTAGGTAAAAACTGCTATCACTATTGTTATAATTATCACTTATATTGTGATCCTAGGTTTGCCAATACTTACTATTCATTCCTCCCAAAAATTCTGTAAGGTATAAGAAACTAAGAGATTTAGTGATTTGTGCAGGGTCACTTCTAGTAAATTCTGAAGTGAATTTGAACTCAAGTCTTCCTTTCCCTAAATTCAGCAAGCTATTTACTTTGTTATATGATATTGAATGATCACTATCACTCTCACATTATTGCTATTACTATTATTATAATTACTTCTATTACTGAATAAGAAGACCTGTAATATCTTTAAGATGAATTTGAGAAAAGTTCTTTTTGTTTTTTTGCTTGTTTGTCTTATTTTTGTTTTTAAACTGGAAGATTAACAATCATACCGAATCAAGAAAGATTAAGATTGAGTTTACCATGGATAGAGATTCTGCTGACACTTTTGATGAATTTTAAAAAGAAAGTAGGAGTGACTCAGGACAGTTACTGTCCTAGAGGATGTTTGTATGGGGTTCAGAATACCCAACAGAGCTAGCTGGTACCTAGAGTATTCTTGGAGCAGGGTGAACAAACTTTCTTTTAAATTTGTGAGAAAAAAAAACATTGTTTGATTTTTCACATATTTTCTGGGATGCCTTTCCTATTTATGTCACCAGGAAATATGTATAAAAATGAGTTGGAGGCTATATGCATCTATATGTAACATGTATATAAATATGAGACACATTTTTGTATATAAGATATATCTATGTGTGTATAAAACACCAAAACAACAAAAAAGTGAGTCTTGGAAAGCTCACAAATGGTGCTGGAGTAGAGATTATGCCTTGACCTTGTCCTTCCACTTGGGGATTGGAAAAGTCAGGATAGATAAGGTAGCAATAGGTATAATGCTTCTAATTTGCTCAATATGTAGGGGTTCTTTATTGGAAACAGCCACATGATGAGCAGGGACTCTTCTTTATCTTTATCACCCCTCCCATCACATAACTTAGGATAGTATCATGCCCATTCTGATAAAAAATGAGTGAATAACCAATGGCTACTTTTATAATTTCTCCCTTGTATTCACAGATGTTTTGTGGTAAAATTAAAGTAAGAGCAAAGTCACAGAGACAAATGAGGAAGTTTCTCCAGCAGCAATGAAGCTCATCAGCAGGTGCAGATCATCTTACTCCATCTCTCAGTTCACCCCTTTCCCTGCTATTAGCAACAACCATCCCCTTTTAAGATCTGTTAATTTGATTAAAAAGGGGCTTGAGCAAGGACACTCTACCCAGAAAAGATTGACTCATGTATTTACTTTGAGCAAGATTTCATACTTTTACTGCTGACACTTGAAACAGATTGGAGGGCGTATGTAAGGCAGAAAAAGAAATTATTCTTGAATATAAATTCAAAACAGTGGGTCATAATAGGGGTATGATATTCATTGGCAATGTACTATTTAAATTAAGGTGAAAATTACTTAAACAATATTAACCCTCAAACATGTTAAACAAACATCAAAGCCTGCAGAAGACATCCTGTTTTTGAAATTATCTTCAATCTGTTCAGTCACTAATTCCATAAATATTTGTTGATCTCTAAGATCATATATCCCACTTGTATCCCTCATCATGCCATGGAAATAACCCTGTGTCCTTAAAGATTAGGCCAGAAGAGCACACTATTAGGTATATGTTAAAGATCTGGAAAAAAAACAAATTTAGACCTGTTAATTTACTCTGTGTACATGTGTTTAATGTCTCTTATCCAAGGACCAAGGCACATTCAGAGAGACTCATCAAAAAGAAAAAAAAAAGTTTGAAACCAGGTATGGAATCTATTCCACCAGAGTCAATTAACGAAAGTAGATGATTCAGGCATAGCTGGACTGAAACATATATCCCTGTAGTTAGTTCTTTTTTTGTTTTTTTTTGTTTTTTTTGCATTTTGGAGGGCAATTGGGGTTAAGTAACTTGCCCAAGGTTACACGGCTAGTTGTTTTTTTTGTGTAAGTGTTCAGTGTCTGAGGCCAGAACCAAACTCAGGTTCTCTGGACTCTGGGGCTGGCGTTTACTCACTGTGCCACCTAGCCACCCCCCTGTAGTTAGTTATTTCACCAGTGAAATAATTAACTGAATCTGCAAGTGTTGGATGAATAATAATAATGATAGTAACTAATATCTATATAGCATTTTAAATTTTGCTAAGCAATTTAAAAAAAATAATTCTCACAACAAAACTTTATCAGGTGCTATTTTATTAGGTCCTATTTTACACATTAGGAAACTGAGGCCTATAAGGGTTCAATGACTTCCCTATGGACCCAAGATCAGTAAGTTTCATAATTATTAAGCCTCATAGGTAGAAATGTACCCTTGTGTTCTTGACTTTAGCACTACAGCTACTATGCCACAAAGAACATTAAATAATATGTATTATTTTCTTTGTAACCACACCCTAGAGAATCTTGGGTCTTTCCATCTAAAACCTGTATCTGCTGTCTCCTTCATCCCTTCCAGCCTCACTCAACTACAATCCAAGCTTCTTGAGAGCAGACTGGCTTGCTTTTCTAGTTGTATCCTAGTAATTAGTACAGTGATTTTTGCATATCACTTAAAAGATTTTCTTCTTCCCTTTAATTCATTCATATGAAACTCTTCCCCTAACCCTGGAGCTCTTTCCCCTTCAAAAATACATAATATCTTTGAGAAAAGTGAACAGAAATTTAAGTGCAATGGTGGTGAGGCATATGTGTAAGGAACTTCTGTGGACAAGGTATGTTGCTTCCAGACCATATATATATTTTTTTCTCTTATCACATTGGTTATTCAGCAGAGATACGGGGGTCTACTCCTCTACTATTCAATTGCTGGGCCTGATTCTATCTTGGATGCAGTCAGTTTTCTTTGCTGTCTGATGTCTCATTATTTGAAATTATCTCCTGCAGGGAATGCTACTCTTTATATTTTTGTCTCCATGCTGAAATGTATCTCTTCTCCATGACAGCTATGTCTCAACTCTCTAGAAATGATGAACTCTCCATCAAACTGTCTTTTTAGGGACAACTTGAGACAGGGACAACTTTTGACCTAGCCAATTGACCAGGTCCCCTCCTAATTCACTCAGGAAGTTCTTTTTTGGTTGTTTGTTTTTATTTTTCTGCTATACATTATAAAGTAATGCAGGGTATATACAAAACTTTCTACTTAGCTTATCACTTTTGCATCTCATTATAAATATATTCTTGCCTAAGGAAGTAGGGCAGGAGATTGGCTCTCCATACCACCCCTAAATGCTATTACTCTCGAATTCTCCAAAATGCATAGCATGATGCCAGACTTTATAAGAGAATGCAAGGAGGTATATACAAATCCATAGACGAATATTACACATAATCAACATATCTATATCTACCTACCTGTTTAAAATAACAAACATTTATAAAGTACATTTTTTTGCAGAGGGCACAGTGGTCCTGGGTCAAATAAAAAAGGGCAGATAAAACATAGTTCTTGACCTTATGGAATTTACAGAGCAATAAGAAACAAACAGCTCGTTAGCATTACATTATAAATATATGTACATTTCAGAATAAAGTACTACATGTGATCCAAGAAAAAAGATCATTTATAGCCAAATGAATGTCAGAAGGTCACATAAAGATCATGGCATATAAGCTGAGCTTTAAAGCATGGCCAGGGGAATAGAAAGGAGAGGGAACAAAGTTGAGGAATACTATAGAGATTGAATGAACAGGATCACAAATTCATAGATTTATAGCTGGAAGTGAATTGAAAAGTCATGTAATCAACCCTTTCATTTAAGAAACAAGAAAGTAAAATTCAAGGGGTGATTTTCCTAAGGTCACAAAAGTAGGATCAGGAGTGAATTTAAGCCTAGGTCCTCTGGTTTCAGACAGTTCTCCTTCCACAAACATAATGTTGCTTCCTATTTTTGGAGCATGAGAGATGAAGGGGAAGTAAGAGTCCAATATAATACCAACGTTGTGAATGCAAGGGACAGGATAAGCAGTGGTGAATCAGGAAGAAATATGAAAGTCAGAAGGAGAAGGTTTGTGGAACGATAATACATTAAGTTTGGAACTATTGAATTTACAGTGTGGTAGGAAATATAGAACAAATGTAAGGTTATCAGAGATGTGGGTCTGTAGCTCAAAAGATAATTGAGGGAAACAGATACTAATTTGGGAGTAATTCTGTACAGAAGGAGCCCCAGGGTTAGGGAGAAGAGTTTTATATGCATGGATTAAAGGGGAAAAAAGCATGTTCTTCAACCTGAAAGAGTTAGGAAAGAGTAGAATTCAGTTCATGAACTGACCCTAGTGGTACAAAGGGATGGATACTTTTACAAATACTATTAATAAGAGAAATTAGGTTATGACACCGAGAAATTTAGAGAAATGGATGTGTAGAACCCCTACTGAGCTCTTCCCAGTCCTCCATAGCATTGGCAAGTTGGGTGCCCAGAGGATTTGGGAATGGCAGTATTGTCACTTGAGGCCCCATCTGATGACCTCCTTCATTTCAAATTAACCAGTTGATGCTTTTCCAATATCAATTACCAGCTGATATAGATTAGCTGTAACAAAAGGAAATATATGGAGAAGGTATAGCAAGGAAAAAAGTAGAAAAATATATCCCCTAACTGGAGGCACTCTTTTTGCTCTAAATACATTAAGTTTCTGGGAGCAAGGAGAGGAATGGAAGGAACAAGCATTTATTAAGTACCTACTGTGTACCAGGAGTGTGTTAAGTTCTCTATAGATATCTCATCTGATCTGAGAATGATTGTGAGAGGTAAGTGATATTGTGGTCTGTATGGAAACTCAAACAGATAGAAGTGATTTGCTTAAGTTTGCACAGCTAATAAGTGTCTGAGGCTGGATTTGAACTGCTCTACCTAATTTTGCCTGTTTGGGAATAATTGTATTAAAGTAGTGGATACAAAATATCCCCCCTTACATGGAATAGGGGTCGGAGTGGGGGCTTCCAAGACCTGCTTTTCTCTTTCTGCCTTGAGTGACTTCCAAGTTCACTTTGGGGAGAGGTGTAGTCAGTATATGAACATCTTTGCTTGGCTGACTTGAATAATTTCTGCTTGGACTGAAGCAAAACACTGATCTAGTTTGAGTCCCCTGAAGATTCAATTCCTGAAGCTACAGAAAGACTCTAACACGTTCCAATTTTTGGATATCTTGTGGTTCTTCTGACCTTTCTAAGCTCACAAGGTAGTAATTTTGTTTCTTTTGTCTTTGTATATGGATTCACCTAAAATCAAGAAAGAATAATCACCGTGGAAAAGAAACCAAAGCTCAATGCATTCAGAGAACCATGCGGGCTAGGTAGAAAATAGGACCCAGTGTCTCACACTACCCATGAACACACAGGCCACTGTAATTCTTTGTTACTTAAAGGGAAGACAAAGATAGTTTCTGTAAACTTTTTGCTGGCACACTCCCTTCTATCTGGGCAACTGATTAAGAGGATTTTTTTTTAATCACCATGCTCTTAAGTCGGAAGGAAGGGACCTTATATCTTTATACATGTTCAGAAGCAGGTTGACCAAACATCCAAAAGGGTTGCAAAAAGGCAAAGTATATTCTGTATGCCCTAGGAACTTGTTGGCCATTCTACTATAACAGAAGATAGAGAGTTAAGTGACATTGTGTCATGTACCCATAATGTTCTCAGTGAAGAAAAAATGAAGTATGCTCATTCAAAGTGAGCTTGGATATAATATATATATATATATATATATATATATATATATATATATATGTGTGTATATATATATATATACCTGATAGTGACATTGCTCCTACAGAAATGTTTATTTTATACTAAATGTCATGAACATGGGAACTTGTGACTTTAGAATAGGTGAATTTGGTCAGATTGTAATTAAAAATATTCTTTCAAGTCTTGCTTTCAAAGCAAGTATGTAAATTTAGTTCACAGCAATAATAGATTTTAATCATATGAGAAAGTTTAATTCATGGACAAATATATAAATTTTTATTCCTCAAAGGGAGAATTAATTTAAACAAATAATTACTTTGCTTTAGGACTAAGGATTTTTTGTTTTTTGTTTTTTTGCTTTTTGGAAGGCAGTTGGGGTTAAGTGACTTGCCCAAGATCTCATGGCTACTTTTTGTTTTCAGTATCTGAGGTCAGATTTGAACTCAGGTCCTCTTGACTCCAGGGTTGTTGCTCTACTCACTGCACCACCTAGCCACCCCAGGACTAAGTTTTAATATTAATAATATCTAATAGTGAATCACATACAAATTATGATCATGCAGGAAAAATACATGCTCAGAGGGAAGAAAAGGACATGAATAGGGCTAAAAGTTCACAAGAGGGATATAAATAAGGAGGAAGAAATAATGAAAGAGACTAGAAAGAGACAGTCTGACAGACACAAGCCTAACAAAAATTCCTGGAAGAGCTAAAAAATTATTTTGAAAATAAAATAATAGTGGTAGAGGAAAAAATAGGTAAGGAAATGAAAGCAAAGGAAGAAAAATATGAAAAGCAATTAATGGTTTGGTAAAAAAGGCATAAAAATATTGAAAATACCTTGAAAAACATAACTAGCCGAATGGAAAAATATTGGTACAGGTATCAACTTACTAAAATAACTCCTTAAAAGGCAGAATTGTCCAAATGGAAAAAGAAGTAGAAAAACTCACTAAAGAAAATCATTCCTTAAAAGTTAAAATTCAGCAAGTGGAAGCTAATGACTCCATTAAACATCAAGAAACAATAACAAACCCCAAAGAAAATAATTTAAATAGTAAAAAAGTATGAAATATCTCACTAAGAAACAACTGTCCTGGAAAATAGGTTAAGGACAGATGATTAAGAATTATTGGATTACTTGAAAGCCATGATAAAAAATGGGACACAGGCATAATTTTTCAAGAAATTGTCAAAGAAAACTGCCCTCATATCCTCAAACTAAAGGGTAAAATAGAAATTGGAAGAAAATCTACATATCACCCCTAAAAGATATAACAAAATAAAAATCACCAGGAATATCATAGCCAAATTCCAGAGCTCACAGATCAAAGAGAAAATACTTCAAGTGACTAGAAGGAAGCCAGTCAAATATCATGGAGCCACTATGAAAAACAGACAAAATTTATCAGGTACCATATTAAAAGAATGGAGGACTTGGATTATGATACTCCAGAAGGCAAAAGATCTGGGATTACAACCAATACTGTTGTACCCAGAATAACAGAGTATAATTTTTCAAAGAAAAAAAATAATTTTAATAAAATAGAGGATTTTCAAGAATTCCTGATGGAAAGACCAGAATTAAATAGAAAATTTGACTTTCAAATAAAAGACTCAAGAGCAGAATAAAAAAAGAAACATGAAAGAGAAATCATAAGAAACTTAACATGGTTAGACTATACTTTTCTATATGGAAAGATGGAACATATTTTCTAAGAACTTTATAATTATTAGGGCAGTTAGAAGAATTCTACAAGAGGGTGTGGGAATGAGTCAGTTATATTGGGATGAGGGTTTTATAATGTATAGGTGAGAAAAAGGGTTGCCCTTGGAGAAGGGGGGTAGGAGAGGAAGAATGAGGAAAATTATCTCACATAAAAGAGGCATGAAAAATAAATGGTTTTACAGTGGAGGAGAAAATGGTGGAGGAGGGTGGGCAATACTTGAACCTCATTCATGTGTGTGTGTGTGTGTGTGTTTATTACATGTTTGTCCATGTGGGAGTGTGTGCCTGTATACATATTCAATTGGTAATAGAAATCTAATCTTAACCACCAAGGAAATACGAGAAGGAGATAAAATGAAATGGGAGAAGTGATAAAAAGGAGAGCATATCAAAGAAGGTAGTGGTTAGAAGCAAACAGTCTTGAGAGGAGGGAAAGGATAAAAAGAGAAAGAGGAAAAAAAACAGGATGGAGGGAAATGTACAGTTAATAATCACAATTGCATATTTGAATGGGATTAAGTCAGCCACAAAATGGAAGTGTGTAACAAAATGGATTAGAAACCAGAATTAAACAATAAGCTATTTACAAGACACAGACTAGAAAGAGAGAGACACACAGAGTGAAAGGGGCTAGAAAGGAGTCTATTATGTATCAGCTGAAGTAAAAAAGGCTGGGGTAGCAATTATGATCTCACACAAAGCAAAAGAAAAAATAGACCCTAATTAAAAGCGATAAGCAGAGAAACTACATATTGCTAAAAAAGAACCAAAGACAATGAAGCAATATCAATACTAAACATATTTGCACCAAATGGCATAGCATCCAAATTCTTAAAGGAAAAGTTAAATTAATTATAGAAGGAAATAAACAGTAAAACTATACACTAAGGTACTGCAACTTTTCTATATCAGAGCTAGTTGAATGTAATTGTTAAATACATAAGAAAGAAATAAAGGAGAAGAATAGAGTCTTAGAGAAGATGATAGACCTATGTAGAAAACTGGTAATAGAAAGGAGTATACTTTTTTCTCAGCTATACATGACAGCTTCAAAAAAAAATTGACCACGTATTACAGCATAAAACCTCACAAACCATTGCAGAAAAGCAGAAATATTAAAAACACCCTTTTCAAACTACAATACAATAAAAATGACATTTAACAAAGGGTCATGGAGGCATAGATCAGAAGTTAATTGGAAATTAAGTAATCTAATCCTAAAGTATGATTGGTTCAAAGAGCAAATCATAGACAATATCAATAATTTTATTAGAGAGAATGACAACAATGAGACAATATTCCAATTTTGTGGGAATGTAACCAAAATAGTACTTATGGGAAATTTTATATCTCTAAACACTTCCATTAATAAAAGATAGAAAGAGTAGGTCAATGAATTGAATATGCAACTACACACACACACACACGCACACACACAAGACCTAGAAAAAGAACAAATGAAAAATTTCCAATTGAACTCCAGAATGAAGATCCTGAAAATCAAAGCAGATATTAATAAAATTAAAGTAAAAAGAAGCTAAACTTATAAATAAAACTAGGAACCGGTTTTGTGAAAAAATCAGTAAAACAGATAAACCATTGATTGATTGACTAAAAAATATGAAAATCAAATTACCAATATCAAAAGTGAAAAAAGTGATTGCATGACTAATGAAGAGGAAATTCAAACAATTATTAACTTATTTTACCCAATTATTTGCTAATAAATCTGGTAGTCTAAATAAAATGGATAAATATTAAAAAAATAAACTTCCAAGATTAACAGAAGAAAAAAATACTTAAATAGCTCTATCCTAGAAAAAAATTAAACAAGTAATCAATGAGCTGCCTAAGAAATATTCCCTAGGACCAGATATATTTACAAGTGAATGCTACCAAACATAAAAAAAACAATGAATCCCAATACTTATACAAAGTATTGGGGGAAAATAGGTAAAGTAGGAGTCCTACCAGAGTCCTTTTATGGCCCAAATAAGGTTTTGACATCTAACCCAGGAAGAGCAGAAACTGAGAAAGATATTTATAGTCAAAATTTCTCAATGAGTATCTATAACAATTGTAAATAAAATACTAGCAAGGAGATTACAGCAATACATCACAAAGATCTTCCACTATCACCAGGTGGAATTTACACCATAAATATAGAACTCATTCAATATTAGAAAAACTCTCAATATATTTGACCATATCAATAACAAAAATAAAACAGATCATATGATTATATCTATTTTCACTCATTTTAGTTGTATCTGACTTTTTTTGTCAATGTCAATAGATCCAGAAAAAGCATTTGACAAAATACAATACCTATTCCTATTTTTTAAAAAATAGAAAGTATAGAAATCAATGGAACCTTTATTGACAGGCTAAGTATTATCTATAACTAAGAGTAAATATTATGCATAATGAGGATAAACTTGAGGAAGGAAGAGTAGAAAGAGAATTCTGCTAAACATAATAAAAAGCAATATAAAATGCTTGAAAATCTAAATACAAAGATAAACCCACGGACAAAATTAAAAACACTTTATACAGAAACAAAGACTCATCTAAACAAATGGAGAAATATTAATTGCTTGTGGGTGAACTGAATCAACATATTAAAAATGACAATTCTACTAAAGCTAATATGTTCATTCGGTGCTAAACTAAACAATTACCAAAGAATTATTTTATAGACCTAAAAAAAATAGTGACAAAATTCACCTGAAAGAAACACAGGTAAAGAGTATCAAGGGAATCAATGGGGGAAAAAAAGTGAAGGAAGGTGACTTAGCAGTTCCAGATTTAAAACAATATTACAAAGTAATAATCATCGAAACAATTTGATACTGGCTGAGAAACAGAGTGGGAGGTCAGTGGAATAGATTAGGTATACAACACACAGAAGTAAATAGCCACAGTACTAGAGTGTTTAATAAACTCCCAAATCCAAGTTTGTGCAATAAGAACTCATCATTTGACAAAAATTTCTGGGAAAATTGGAAAACAGTTTAGCAAAAAAATAGGTACAGACCAACATCTCACACCACATACCAAAATAAAGTCAAAATGACTACATTTAGACCTAAAAGAGCAATACCATAAAGTAATTGGGAAGCATAGACATTTTTCCCTGTCAGATCTATGGATAAGGTAAAAAAATCATGACAAAATAAGGGAGAAAGGGCCACAAAAAGTAAGAAAGAATCATTAAATGAGAGAGAGAGAGAGAGACAGAGACAGAGAGAGAGTGAGAGACAGAGAGACAGAGACAGAGACAGAGAGACAGAGACAGAGAGAGACAGAGACAGAGAGACAGAGAAGAGAAGAGTCTGTAGAAAAGTATTGAGATTGGTCTTGAATTGTTGGTAGCATTTGAATGAGAGGATGAATGCAGTATTCATGAAGGTACTTTTATAGTCTATACCCATTCATTTGGCATTGGGAATTTGCTACATCACATAATTTTCTTGTATCTATGTCCTGTCTCTTGAACTAAAATGAAAATATTCAGAAAATATATTTGTGTGTGTGTGTGTGTGTCCTGGATATAACATAGTCTTGCACAAATGATGCACCTTTAATTTAAGTTTATCAGTAATGATTCCAAAGAGGATGATCAATGTCAGAAGGAAGAGGCTGAGGGAAGGGGGAAAAGAATAAGCAAGTATTTATCTAGTGTCTACTGTGTGCCAGGCACTGTGCTTTGTGCTTTACAATTGTTATCTCATTGATCCTCACAATTTTGTGAGTTAGATGCTGTAATTATCTTTATTTTATTATGCAATGCCAAAAAATTTTATTGCACTGAAAATGCAAAAATCATCTCCCAAGGCTTTTTCAAGCTTGTATGGAATTATCATGAAATTTCAGCAGTAGTTGAATTATGATTTCTCCTATAGGAGGACAAGAGAACAAAATGAAGTAGATAAATGAATGATCAAAAATCAGCTTAAAAGAAATAAAGGGAGAAAAGAAATCAAGAGATAAATTTCAGAGTACAAATAAAAAAATGTTATTGGGAAAAAGAAGAAAGTGAGCAGTAGTGAAGCAGCAGGGATAGTAAAAGATCTTTACCCAGGCCCCTGTATTTCTGTGTTGCTATTGCTCTTGCTGTGGCATTCTCCTGGGGGATATACAGAGACCATTCCCTGAAAGAACTAAGCCATTCAGATTTGGAATTGTGGCCCTACAATTATGCTCTGATGACAAGTGAGTGAGTGGAGGCAAACTCATATGGTGCATACCTATGTGTATGTATGTATACATGCATCTAAGTATGGTTGTGTATATATATCTCCATTAGTTGAAAGTAAACTCCTTAAGGCCATGTTGCTTTTCATTTTTAAATATTTGTAGAATGCTGAATATTATATTTACATGTAATTGGAAAAGATACTATTAAGGAAAAAAATTGTATCCCTAGCATCCAGTATCCTGGCACAAAGTAGGTACTTAGTAAATGCTATTGTTTGGTTGACTGATTCAACAGAGAGTAAAAAGTACTACCTCAGCTCTAAACTTGTGGATTAATCATGGACAAATCCATTTATCTCTCTGAACATCAGTCTCCTCATCTGTAAAATACAAACTTTAATAACATTTATCACATAAGACTGTTGTGATGATCAAATCAGAAAATAAATAAATCATTTATAAACTATAAAGTATCATTTAAACATGAGATAATGTTAGTAAGGGGTTAATAGTAAGAGTCAAGTGAAGGTATTGACTAGATTAACTATCTTCCCCTTTCACTCTTAGTAAGACGAAAATCTTCCAACAATTTGACTGAGATATGATGGAGACTTGATACCATCGAGGCCAGCTATCTCATTTTACTGATGAAAAAAAAAAATGAGTTCAACTAATGCATTCCTGGTGTAGTTGTGAACTAATTCAACCATTCTGGAGAGCAATCTGGAATTATGCCCAAAGGGCTATAAATAATTTCATACCCTTTGACCCAGCAATACCACTTCTAGGGTTGTATCCCTAAGAGATCATAGAAATGGGAGGAAGAACCATATGTACAAAAATATTTGTTGCAGCTCTTTTTGTGGTTGCAAAGAATTAGAAATTAAGGGGGTGCCCATCAATTGGGGAATGGCTGAAGAAGTTGTGGTATATGAATGTAATGGAATACTACTGTGCTATAAGAAACGAGGAACAGATGGACTTCATGTTTACCTGGAGAGGCTTATATAAACTGATGCTAAGTGAGAAGAATAGAACCTGGAGAAATGTGTACACAATAACAGACACAACATATGTTTGACAACCAACTTTCATACACTGGACTCTTCTCAGAAATGCAGGGTTATAAGTCAAGCCCAAAAGACTCATGATGGAGAGAGATGTCTAAATCCAGAGAAAGAACTAGAAAGAACTGAGTTTGAATCCAGATTGAAGCAAACTACCTGATCTTTTTCTTTTTCTTGTTTAGTTTTGTTTCCTCTTTCCTTCCCATTGTTCATTCCATCTGATACAATCTTTCTTTATAACCTGACTAATGTCTAATGTGAAAGTATTTGCAGATCCTATACATGATTGTATGTCATCATGGGGGAGAGGGGAGGGAGAGAAAATTTGAAACTCAAGGAATTGTGGAACTGAACCTTGTAAACTAAAAGTAAACAAATTAATAAAGACCAAAAATTTTTTAAAAAATGTTTTCAGAGAGGTCAAATGGCTGCTTTCTATTCACACGGGAAATAAGATGGAAGAGCCAAGATTCAAACCAAAATCTTGAGGTTCCAAAACAAGTATGCCATAATGTTATATCTTCAGATTTAATCTATTTACAATTTATTTATTATAATCAAAGTGAAGAATTAATGATGAGTTGTTGATGGAAATCTTTGTTTTTGTTGATTTTCCAAAATACAAGCCACAGAAAAACATACAAATATTTCAATAATCAAATTATTATAAAACATAGATATTTTCAGTCAAATTCTAGGCCCCGTGAGTTAACACCAGCTGTTACTGTTAGAAAAGAAGCACTTCCCCTGAGCTACTCTTTTGCATCTCTGCAAGTTTGTTCATGCAGAAGGAAAAGGGACATGTCAAGATACCTTTTCTTTGCTACATGTGAAACTGTGTTTCATAGCTACCCTGCAGTTTCCAGATGTCTAAAGGGCAATGAGACTGTATACTGATGAAACAAATCTGAGCATTTGGGGAATCTCCAATGGAGAAGTCCCCTGAAGGAAATGAATGTGTGGTTACACTTCTGTGCCACACCAGGCCACTCAGAGAGCCATTTCGCAATTGACAGTGACAGTGTGTTGTAACCCCTGTGGTGTGTTCTACCAGTCACCAGGACGACTTAGAATACATGTACGTGTGGCAAAGTCAGATCCTATGCGTCCTTACAACTGAATCCTGAAGCACATTGTGGAATGAATGTGTGGCCTATTTTTCCTAATCCACATTTCTTGGAACCAAAGATTATTCTAACTGAGAATAGAGACCAATTTTTTAATGGAGTCTACCATTTTCCTAGCAGTAATTAAAAAACCAAGGTAGACATTAGGTGAAAGGAGTGAGTAGAAGACATAACCAATTAATTCACTGAAAACAGTTTAAAAAGAGATGCTTTGATACCTTGAACAATCTTTATTACTTTTAAAATAGTCTGCATGCATTCAAAGTGGTAAGAAACTAGATTAACAGAGTTGCTTAGTCAAAGCATGTTTTCTCCAAACAACAAAATCTGTAATAAACAAAGAATAAGATAGCCTGGAGCTAAATAGAACTCTCAGACAAGGAAGCTACTTCTACTAATGTAAGTTTGCACTCCTGCAAGTTCTAATTTTAGATAATTGCCTAGAGCACTGAAAAATTAAGTGACTTGTCCAGGATGGCACAACCAGTATGTTTCAGAGGTAGGACTTGAACCTAGTTGCTTTTGATTTCCAGGTCAACTCTCTATCCACTATGCAATTCTGCCTTTCAAACATAATTATATGAGTGAAATAATCTTGTTTTACTATTGGTCAGTAATTCTGGGTTTCTAACTGAAGAGTCAAACTCAAAGGTTGAAATTTGTATTGAATAATGTTGATATGAGTAGGCCATCAATAGAGGTAAAATCAAGTTTTCAGAAAGCTTATTGTGAAGCTCAGTCAACCCAGGTCTTCCCAAGAACAATTAGAGATCAAATTGGAAGGTAAACAACAAATGGATGAAAGAAAATCTATTCTCCATAAATGGCAGTGGAGTTATAGCATTTGAACTGAACATAATGATCCCATATATGCTAAACAAATGGTAGTAATGGAAATAAAGACAGTGCCTCCTTTTCTTACTGTCTTCTACTTCTATTTTTTAACATTTTTGTCTTTCTTCATGTCCATTTTTGCATGAAACTTAATATCTCTAATTTTCTTGAAGACATCTCTTGTGTTTTCCATTCTACTATTTTTTAAAAAATTCTTGGCATTCTTCATTTAAGAAAAGTTTCTCTCTCCCCATTTTCTGGAATTCTGTATTCAGTTGGGTATATTTTTTTCCTTTCTCTTTCCTCAGCTATTTATAAAGCCTCATCAGTCATTTTGTTTTCTTGCTCATTTTCTTTAGAAACTTTTTTCTTGCTGCCTCCTTGTGTCACCAAGGCAATATTCACAGCACCAATGGCAACTATGATTATGCCAGCATAATTCTGAATTACAAAATATAACAGACTCTCCACATATAAGACAGAAGCAAAACATATATTCAGACACCAGAAAGCCAAATTCATCACAGCAACAAAGAAATCTATACACAATAATACTGCAGAGGACAACACCAGCCCAAAGCCTGCTGCCTGCTTGGGTCTTCCCACAAACAAACACTCACAAGCCTAGCTGTCTTCTTGCCTGTGTCTTCTCTCTCCCTCCATACTAACTACTCTGACTCCTAGCTTCCTCTGGTCTCTGTTTCACTCTTCCTGCTCCACCTATTCAGCAAACTCTCCTACTGCAGTTTCCAAGTGATTATATTTGGCTTATTAAGGGGCAGGGAAGATCTTCAAATTCCCTTAGTCCTATTAAGGGGCAGGGAAGATCTTCAAATTACCATTACCATTACACTCCTATATAATATTATTGAAAACAAAAAGAAGAAGAAGCTGCCACAGTTAGCCCCACAACTTGTTTTGAATGACTGTATAGAACTTCTCTACTTTTGGTTGCAAATATATCATCAATCTGATTTTGATAGTGATATGTGATACCCATGTGTAGAGTCACCTTTGAATTGCTGAAAAAGAGTGCTTGCTATGTATGACCAGTGAGCTTTCTTGACAAAATTCCATTAAGTTTCTGCTGTGCTTCATTGTGTATTCCAAGGTTGAACTTGCCTGTTATCCCAATTGTCTTTCCTTTCTTTCTTTAGGATTCCAATCCCTTATGGTGAATGTGACATTTGTGTGTGTGTGTGTGTGTGTGTGTTATCTCTTGAAATTGTAGGTCTTCATAGAACTGTTCAACTTTGACTTCTTCATTATCACTGGTTGGAGCACAGACTTGTATAACTATAATGTTGAGTGGTTTGCCTTAGATTTGAAGAGATATCATTCTGTCATTTTAGAGATTATATCCTAGTACTGCTTTTTTCTCCCTTTTGTTAACTATGATGAAGGTTACTCTGTTTTTTTCTAAGAGATTCTTGCCCACAATAGTATTTGTAAAGATCATCTAAATTAAATTTATCCATTCCCATACATCTGAGTTCTTTGATACCCAAGATGTCGATGTTTGATCTTTCCATCCCATTTGAACACATCCAGGTTACTTTGGCTCATAGAAGTAGAGCAATGAATTAACTTTCCTTTAAAGCCATTTTTTCTTTTCTATCATTCTATGAATCTCTAGTGCCATAAGCACTTTAGTATAGATTTCCATGTTTTATACAATATACTTTAATTTGTTCCTGGGTGCATTTGATATATGTGTATGAAAATAAATTTCTTTCTTTGTTATTTGTTATGAATGTCAGAAGAAAAATCCAAATTTAAGAGCTATCAGTATTCCACCAGATTGGTAAAGATCTATGAATAAGCACTTATTTTAGTGTCTTCATGTTTTTAATAATAAGGTAGGTACTTATGTTGCCACACAATAAAATGAAATGATAAATAACAGACAGCAGCTTCCATTCAGTTATGTTCCATTAAATGAATATTTATTATTCATGGTTTACACTCTGTGTTGTACTTAGTTATCTAGAGTACTGATGTCTCTTTCTCCTCTTCCACCACATTCCCCCTCCCCCCCCATAAAACAAAAACAAACTCAAACAAGATGACCAAAGGCGTAACCTTAAATATAGGAAAACGTCTGATATGCTTAAGTAAACAAACAAAAAAATACGCCCATACCATTTGTATTTTCAGGGGGGAAAATACAGATGTATACAAAATGTTTATCTGTCTTAAATCAAGGAGAGAGATATAATCCTAAGTTAAGGCAGACAGTTTCTTGATCTATTAGTACTTTGGAAGTGAAATAACGAGTTACGCACATCCTAATACTGTTTGTCATGACTAGGAGAAATCGTATTGCCCCCTCTGATATTTATGAAGATGTTTTATGTCATAGTCTGATGACTTTCTGTTTCTGCATAGAAGTAAGTATCTGCTGTGATAACTTCTTTGGAAATAAACAAACATTTACAATGCCTAAAATTAACAATGCAGAAAGACATTTTCTTTAGATATGATAGTGCCTAATAGAATGGCATATAAACAGTGGGAGATCAATAAATATTAATTGGACTCATTCTTTTAAACCATAAAATAAAAATATTAAATTATTTTTAGGAATATATTTGCACCTGAATTAGTTTTTCATGTCTGTATGGTTTTCTGTGTTTCCCTCTGTGTATCTATTTTCTTAATTCATTGACTATAATGGAATTGATATGACTCAAAATGCAAAATACATTGTTTGTCATGCACATGACATGATTTTCCACAATTCTCTATCTGAAAAGTCCATCCAAGAGTTCACATTTCTCACTTTTGTCTTTGCAAAGGCTGTCTGCCTAATCCTGAGTATTCTTTGTGTCTTTTGGAGTCCCAAGTTCCATTTATAACTCAAATCAAGTAGCATCTTTTTAAAAAATCTCAGTTGTTCAGATTTGTTCTCATGCTCCCCCCACACTATTACCTTGATTTTTAAAAATATGTATATTTTGTATTTATTTATCTGTATGGATATTATTCCTGCCAGTAGAACACAAGTTTCCTGAGGACAGGGCTGCTTTCATTTTTAATTTGTATCATTAGTGCTTTCATTTTTTGTTTTGTCTCCTCACTATATCCTATTACAAGAATTCTCCCCTCCTAACTCCCCCCACATCTTTTAGCTGTCTTTTTAATGTTTTCTTTCTATGGGAACTAGAAAAATGCTTTTTGGAATTTAATTAAATTTAGTACAAGACCATGAAAATGACACTCTCCAGAATTTAAGTTGGGAGATAACACTATGGTATACCCACATAAGAATGAAGGCTTTCTCCAACATTCCATCAAGTAGTCATTTAGTTGCTGCTCTCCAATGAGGTGAAACTTTACTTCTTTTGATACACTTCATTCCCCTTTTGCATAATTATAATTATTGGGATGTTATTCTTTATATCAATCAGAAATTTATTTATCTATATTTTCTATCCATAGCTCCTGACTCTGTGGGTCTACAAGAACAAATCATTCTTCTATACAATTGCCTTTCAAATACTTGAACACTGCTATCATATTCCCCTTACATCTTTTCTTCTCCTAAAATTTTCAACCAATTTGAGGTCTCCAGTCTCCTCCCTATTTTCTTGGGCCTGTTCATCTAAACAGTATGTTCCCATTTGTCAATGTCCTTTCCAAAATGTGAAATATAGATCAAAGCTTAATATGAGAGACTGGAACTGCAAAAGTAACATCTCCTCTATTATGAAGGCAATGCTTTCCTTAATGTAGCCTAGTATTAGTTTAACTTTTTCAACTATTATGTCACATTAATTAGTCAGATTGACCTTCCTGTCCACTTAAATTCCCAGAATTTTTGCATGCAGTCTGTTGTCCACCACATCTTGTCCTTTTCCATTTCATTGTTTTAACTTGAGCATGACATGAGTCTTATTAAATTTCTTCTTACTTTAGCCCAACATTCTAGTTGTACTTACATACTCATATACACACACATACATACTCTATCTATCTATCTATCTATCTATCTATCTATCTATCTATCTATCTATCTATCTGTCTGCTTTTCACTTTACAACATAGTTTCTCACTGTTCCTCGAGCAAAGGAGTTACCAAATGAAGTGATGAGAGGTAAAGGGAAAAAAGGAGGTAGCTGATGCTGTCTGCCTGTCCATCCATCTATATGTCTGTCTATCTATCTATCTCTCTATCTATCTATCTATCTCTCTATACATATTTTCTCAGATATGTATGTGTTACTCTCTCAGTAAAATGCAAGTTCCTTTAGGACAGGACTTGTTTCTTTGTATATACACAATAATACATATTCATGTATGCATACATATATGTGTATATGTCCTTTATGCATGATAAATTTCTATAAATATTAATCCAAGTTAGTAACAAAAATAATTATTGCAAGGACCTTCTCTTCACTCTACCATGGACAATCACCACAAAGATTTTTCTGTGTTGCATTAGCAATGTTTTACTGTGGAGATCTCTTTACATCACCCTGCAAGCTAAAGAAGCTACAACATAAAAATAAATTTAGGTACAATTCTATAACCTAGATTGTCACTTTTCCTTTTATAGATAACAAGTCACACTATGGAAGGTCAGGCTTGTATCTTTGTAGTCATTAGCAGAAACAAAATCTTCTAGATTTTAAACATTACCATTCTACAAATGCAGGGTTATGGATACAAGATTCAGATTTGACAAAATTACTTCTCTCTCCTAGAAAGGTTTCAGAGATGTAAAGGCCCTAAGGCTTTTTACTTTACAGCATAGTTTCTCACTGTTCCTTGAGCAAAGGAGTTACCAAATGAAGTGATGAGCGGTTAGGGGAAAAAAGGAGGTAGCTGATGTTGTCAACTAATTGTGAGTGCCTCTGAAGTCATTCAAAGAGTCTCACCTTCACCACAGAATTAACCTATCAGAATAGTTATAGAACATGTATGCATGACCCATAGTCTCTCCAAAGCACTTCTCTTATGATTTATCTTGATTCTCTGAGATACAAGTTCTCTAGTGAAGAGGTTATGTGTAGCGTAACAAGCTGATGTGATTGATATATGAGCCAGAATCCTACGATGTATGATATAGTTATTTATATATTATTTTTTCTCTTTAGAATACCAGTTCCTTGAGGGAAGTGGTTGTTTTTGCCTTTACTGTACTGGCAATATGCAATCTTAACTTCATGAAACTTATGTGAAAACTAGGTTTATTTTAAGAGAAATGAAGGTGCACATGGAATCCAAAGAGTTCACAGTTCATACAGAAGTTTGTATTTTTATCATAGCAGGACAAAGGAAGGAAGAGATACCAGAAGTCTCCACCTAAAGGAGTGTGGCACGGGAGGGGAAAAGGTATAGTAAATGTGGGAAAGGACAAAACACCTCCTAAAGGGAAGGAGCAAGGCAATAGCAAAAGCCATACACTTTTTTTTTCTTTTTGGAGGGGGGAAAGTAGGGCAATTGGGGTTAAGTGACTTGCCCAAGGTCACACAGCTAATTTTTGTGTTAAGTGTCTGAGGCCAGATTTTAACTCAAGTCCTCCTGACTCCAGGGCTGACACTCTATTTACTGCACCACGTAGCTGGCCCCATACTTTTTTTTTTTTCTTGGAAACTGCTAGACCATGAAGATAGGGTGGTCTGCTTACCTACAAGAGTCTCAGCTACACAAATAGTTTCTCAGGCTAGAGCAGACTGACTAGAACCTGTCTTGACTCCCAAGGACACAAAGAGAATCTAGTTTGGGATGCAAACAGCACTTATGTCAGCTGAAGAGGGGTAGTTTGGGAGAGGCGGTCTTTGTCCTTGATACATTCATGGCCTCCTGCATGCTCTAGGTCCTGTCTAGGTCCTGGAAAATATGGCAACTCAAAAAGACAAGTTCAGGGTACCTCTTGACAATCCTTAAAATATTAATTAAAATAAGCCCTGGCATGAATACATATTTAAAAATGATTGATTGATTAGACAGTCCAACCAGTTATTTAGAATTATGGGATTCGGGAGCAGGGACTGGTGTATTCATACTTGTTACAAAACTTTTTTTTCACTTAATTTTACAAAATTCTAAATTATATTAAAAGAAGAAAATTGTGATATTGGTGAATTGTGGATCACTAAAGGCAACCAATATTTGGAACTATAAACTATGAATTATAATTATTGTTGTTGAGTCGCTGTTTAGTCACTTTTCAGTTGTGCCCAGTGCTTTGTGACCCTGCTTGGGGTTTTCTTGGAAAAGACACTGGCATTGTTTGCTATTTCCTTCTCCAGTTCATTTTACAAATATGGAAACAGAGTCAAACAGCATTAAGTGACTTACCTAGAGTCACACAGCTAGTAAATGTTAGGTCAAATTTGAACTCAAGAAAATGAATCTTCCTCACTCCAGGCCTAGCACTCTGCATCACCTCTCTGCCCTATGAAATATAAACAGTTCAATTTGTGTAATCATAAAATTTTGGGGTTGTAAGGGATGTTAATGATATCATAGGCTAATATATATGTGTAAAAGAGTTTGTTCCCTTTCAAGTGGTCACCCAGCCTCTCTCTGAAGACTTCGAATCAGAAGGACATCATTACCTTCTGAAAACAGCTATCCCACTTTTGGACTGTTTTCATTGAAAGCATGTTCTTAGTAACAGTGAGGCTAAATATAGTTTGCCATATTATGTTATGACTGCTCTGAGTTCTGCCCTCTGGGACCAAGCAGAACAGGTCTAATTGCTCTGTCATATAACATTCCTTCCAGTTCTCTGAGATTGTTCTCATGTCTTGTTCAGGCTAAACATACTCAGTTTTTGCAACTTATTCTTGTGTGGTGTGATCTTGAATCCTTGACCATTCTATTCCTGCTCCTCTGGATACTCTCAAATTGATTTATGGCCCCCAATTGTCAATTGACCTGAGCAGAGCACAGAAGGACTGTCACCTCCCTCATTTTGGACTTTGTGTTTCTCTTTTTACGGAAAAAAATACTGAATGAATTTTGCTTCTACTCTACAGATATTACTAAAATAAACACTCAAAGTCATCACCATAATACATTCCTCTGAAATTGCTGAGAAAAAAAACTAAATGGGTGATTGCAACTTCATTTAATTTTTTGCCTTTCTACACTATGCTGTCCTTAATTCAACCAAAGATCTAATTCACCTTTTTCATTGGTGGATCACACTGTTAATCACATTGATTTTATAGTCTACTAAAACTCCCACATCTTTTTCAGATAATTTACCACCTAGATCTAGTTCTCCAATCTTACTCTTAGTTTTTTAAACCTAAGTGCGAAATTACATTTATACATATTAGATTTCATCTCATTGATGATTCAGCCCCAGTATCCAGCTTATTGAGATCGTTTTAAATCTTGTGAGCTAATCCATGAGGTATTGCCCTCATTTTAAAAAATCATTTCCAAATTGTATATGCATACTTTTGGGGTGTTTGTGATTTACCTACTTTAGGGTTCTCTCTGCAGTGAAACATTTCAAGCAAGTTGGTTTTTTATGTGTTTGATTGGCTGTCTTGCTTTTTTTGTGATACTAGACCATAAATCAATGTCATCCAATCTATTCACCTCCATTTCAAGTTGATCATCATGATGTACTCCTTTTCCTGGGTTCAAATCCAGCCTCTGACATTTACTAACTATATAAACTTGGACAAGTCATTTAACCCTGTTTGCCTCAGTTCCCTCATCTGTAATAGGAACAGGAGAAGGAAAGGGCAAACCACTCTAGTTTCTTTGCCAAGAAAACCCCCAAAGGGGTCACAAAGTATCCAAAAAACAACAAAGTATCCAAAACCATACTGCCCCATCTATCCTTTGACTTGTATAGTTACTGTTAGTAATTACATTACTAAGTAGAACAAAATGTACTTGAGCATTGGATGCTTTTATTCCCATATGAATCCCCAGGAGTACATTTATTATTCATGTTAAGATCGGAAGAATAGAATAACGCCCACTGCTTAATGTTTTACCATCCTCAGAATGTTGTTAAACTAAGATTTTGGTCTATCTTCAATGAAACATATACTTGAGGCTAAAATACATACTAATAAAGGTAGTTTGGTAATAATGGCATAAGATTTGAGGCTTTTACTGCTCCGTTCTCTTAAACAACCATGTAGGATGGGTAATGGCCCCATGAAGAAACTGGGGCTCAGAGACATTCAATGATTTGCCTTTGGTCACAAAATTTAAAAATATTTGAGTTATTTGAAATATTCTCATCTTAATTCTATGACAAGGAACATTTCCACTGTACAGTACTGACTTTTTAAAAAATTGCATTTGGATAAAGAAAACTGAAAAGTCCTATACCATATAGCTGTCGTGTACTCTTTATAGGCCCTTCCACCGCTGTTCTACCATTCTTCCTCTTAAATTGGCTACATTTTCAAAACTATGGCCTCTTTCAGTGATTATTAAATCACACCTCCCCCCAGCCTCCATTTGTGGAAGAAATTACATCCAGCATCATGCTATCTTTAAATCATGATACCCCATACTAGTCTCCTGACATATATTTTATCTCTGGTTCCCTGATATATATTCCCTGTCCCTACACCTTGATTTTACCTCCCTTGTATGTGTTGTCTTCCCCCACTATGATATAAGTGTCTTGAAGGCAGAGATTATCTTTTTTGCTTGCATTTGTATCCCTAGAGCAAAGTGCATAATAAACATTTGTTGTTGTTATTGCTTGGTTATTTCAGCCCTGTCTGACTCTTTGTGACACCATTTGGGGTTTTCTTAGCAAAAAATGTTGGAGTGGTTTGTCATTTTCTTTTCCAGCTCATTTTACAGATGAAAAACTGAGGGAAACAGTGTTAGGTGACTTACCCAGGGTCAGAAAGCTAGTAAGTGTCTGAAGCCAGGTTTTAATTCAGGAAGAATCATTTTCAAGCCCAGCGCTGTATTCTCTGTGTCACCTAGCTGCCCTGTAGTGAACATTTACTTAAATGTGTTATCTCTTGGGTATACTGCTCCATCTATAATTACTACCCTGGCCCCACTACCTGAAAGCTAAGTATGCTCTATTTCATCTCTACCTTGGGTTTTTCTGTAAGAGTTTAGGGTGTCTCGACTATCCAAAACCCCATCAATTTTGTTTCCTCAAATGTAGGATTGGGTCCCATGGATCCCTGTTCCATTTAACTTAACAGATTCACTTTTACAAAGAATTACTTACTTAAAATGTACATAAACAAATATACAAATAACTTATCCTACCTACCCAAATATGTGGGATTAATCCCTTCACCACTACCTTATATCACCTTAGTCTCTGGGAAGGGCAAGGGGATCAAGTTTATAGCTATGCTCAGTTCCAATAGAGGATAGTCCCATGTTCCAAATCCAAAATCCCCTGAGGTTTGAGTCCCAGGCACCTATGCTTCTCAGGGACTTCCCTGCCAGGCTGGCTGATTGCAGCATCCTGTCTGGAATCCTGACTCCAAGATTACTATGTCTTGAACTACCATATTCTATGGGGAATACTGCTGGCACCTGAAACTGAGGAAGAAAAACACAACAGAAGAGAATAATAAAAAAAAAACACTCTACTCCCATTTCTTGGAGCCTGAGTAAAAGAGAGGGGGTGGCAGAGGTATCTTTCCTCCCAGTTCAGTTCATGGAATCCATGCTGTGAGTAAACTATGTGTAATCTTCACCATCTGGACATAGGCGGCAAAGGCATGCAAGAATGAAAGAAACTGTCCCAATCTGTCCATTTTAGAAGATATAACCTGTTCTGGCTATGGAGCCAAGGAAAGGAGCCTACTTCCAGCAACATGGAAGGGAAAAATAGAAGCAAGTTATCCTCATATTAGGAGATCTTGGCATTTGCAAAGTAATCCCTACATATCTATCTATCTATCTATCTATCTATCTATCTATCTATCTATCTAT
>NW_027185779.1:11877139-11975004 GCF_028583685.1 Petaurus breviceps papuanus | reverse complement strand
TATCTATCTATCTATCTATCTATCTATCTATCTATCTATCTATCTATCTATCTATCTATCTACCTATCTATCTATCCATCTATCTATCTATCTATCTATCATCTATCTGTTAAGGATTAGTTTCATGTAATTTTTTTAAGGGAGTAGCTTTGATGTGAAATTTTTGGCTGAATTGAGGTATTTCTGAATCAGAAAGTTACTAAAATTTCAATTTTAATTTCTGATTCACAGAGTTTTGGGGAGGAGAGTTGTAAAAGAAAGCCAGGTCGTTGAAGCACATACCCTACTGTAGTATAAGGGAAAGAGTTCTGGAGTCAGGATAAATTTGGTTTTAATCCTCCTCTGACAGTTAATAAGTATATAAAAAGGGTTATGACACATAAACCTCTATAAATCTGTTTCCACATCTGAAAAATGGACATAATAAAGGTAATACCTAACTCAGTGGTTCCTATGTGGATCAAAGATAATGAATATAAAGAATATAACTACAATTTTACTGAAGTTTTAAGTTGTTGAAGCTTAAAAGCAGTCAATGAATAAATAATAAAAAAATTATTAAGTATCTACTATGTGTCAACAACTGTGCTAATTGCTAGGGACACACAAAAAAGTAAAAGACAGTCTTTGTCCTCAAGGAGCTCACAGTCAAATACAAAGGACAATAAGCAAACAACTATGTACCAAAAAAAAATGTATAGAGGATAAAATGGAAGTAACTAAAAAAAGTGAAGGCATTAGAGCTTAGGGGAATGAGGATATGCTTCCCTTAGAAGGTGAAATTTTAGGCAGAGATGAGGAAGGAGAGCATTCCAGGCATGGGGAGGGGGGGCGGAGGGTGGTAAGACTTCTGGAGTGTCTTGTTCAAGAAAGAACTAAGAGACCAGAGTCACTCGATTCCAGAGTATGTGGGGGATGATAGCCATAAGGAAACTGGAAAGTTAGTGGGGCTATGGGCAGGTTATGAAGGACTTTGAACACAAGAGGATTTTATATTTGATCTTTTCATGCTGAAAGTGATAGGGATCCACTGGATTTTAATTGGGAAGCGGTGAGGAGAGGGGTCAGATGGGGACTGAAATGGTTGAACTTATATTTTAGGGAAATTAATTTGACAGGTGAATTAAGAATGGATTGGAGTAGGAAAGGAAATTAATACGATCACCAAGAGGAAGAGTATGGAGTGAGAAGAGAAGAGGATCCAGAACTAGAATCCTATGGGATACTCTTGGTTAACAGGAATTATTTAGATGCAAATCCAGCAAAGGAGACTGAGAAGGAAAGTCAGATTGATAGGAGGAGACCAAGGAGAGAGCAGTGTCCTGAAAACCTAGAGAGAGTTCAAATCCGGCCTCAGACACATAACACTTACTAGCTGTGTGACCTTGGGCAAGTCGCTTAACCCCGATTGCCCTGCCCTCCAACCTCTCCCCCCCCAAAAAAGAATAAAAAGATTATAGACCATGCCCAAAGCTGCAGAGAATTCAAGAAGAATTTAAACTATGAAAGCTTAAAACATTTGGGACATGGTATCATGCTTCACTTTAAAGTTCCATATAAATTTAAGTGTTCCCATCCCCTTTATTCTTGTCATCTACAATGTCATGACACATTGGGAATATTTGGGGGTAGAAATGTATGGAAAATTTAGGAATTCATTGGAAAACATGTACTGGAAGAATGAAGCCTCTTGGTATCAAGTGCTGCCCCAAATACTTTCTGAAATTTTCCAAATAGGTTGTTTATTAAATTACTGGAGACACAGAAAATGTCATGAGAAATATATATTACAAAAACAAGAACTCCAAATAACCTTGAAGCATTAATACCTTACAATTTCCCTGTCTAGATTGTTTATCCATACACTTAGATTGCAATTGTATTTTGTATTCAGAGAGGATCGTTGAAATATTTTCTATCAATTTTGTGTCGAGGCAATCTTACTCTATCATCTTTCTTTGAAGAGGAAGATTTATGCCTAATCCATCAACTTTTCACATCTCTAGCTTATCTCAGAAAGAACAACAGGATAGGAAAAGGGTGAGCAGTTTGAAAGAATAGTCAGCATTACAGTTTTCAAAAGATCCCCGCTCTGGCTTGCTTACTCTGTGAAAAGAAAGAAATGATCAAAAGTTTGAAGTGTGATCTCCTTTGAAAACTGCCTAGAGAGGGTTATGTGAACACTGGCTTTTAGGTTGTTGGAGCAGCAGTTTCTTCTCTGAACTATCTGGTCTTTCATTATCTCTTCTCTGTTTCCCCTACTGGAAGTAAAAGGAGCTTGGGCTAGGGTCAAGCTGTTGTTGGGGGAAACTGAGCATTGTGCAGAGCTCTTTGCAAGCCAATTGCCAGAACTGTTGGTGGTGCTGTTAACCAAGGATTAAATTTGAGCAGCTCTTATCTATCTTGTGTCAAAATGCCCTCAGCAGCCTCGTCATCATATGTTTCACAAATACCTATTTCTTAATGACTTTTAGGAATCTGTTCCACACATGTATTACAATGTATGGATCTGCAAAATATTGGCTAGTCTTTATGACCCCATTAAAGTACTTTAAATGCCATAAGCCAAAATGATCAGGAAAATTCTGATTCTTAGTAACTCATAATGGGTTAAAGCAACACAGAAAAACTTATGTGATAGTGATTATTTGAGCATTATATTTAGACAGCTTGGGTATTTCTTTAAAATGTTTTATGTGTTATTTAGGTGAAAAATTCTAGATTGAAATTAGGTTCCCTATGGCTAACAAAATGGACAATGAAAATGTTCTGTATAATGTATTTGAAAATTGTCCCTGTCCCATAATAGACCCATGAAACTTGCTTTGAACTCTGGCCTACCCCACAGCTGAGTCACATGGAGCTCAGAGTGAGAGGTGCTTATGGGATGAGTAGAGCAGGAAAAGTGGAGCTGAGAGAGAGTGAGGCAGAGCTGGGAGAGAACTGAGGCAGAGAAGCTAGCATGAGTGAGAGAGGGAGGAATTTTGCCTGGGGGGAGGTAGTTTGTGGAGAGGCCTGACAGGGGGAAGGTTTGGGGATGGCAGTGCTTCCTGCACTGGTAATGTGTACCAACTTCTTTATTACCATGGTGGATTTGGCTTTCTGGTATATGAATAAATATTTTGGTTTTGTGTTCAAAGAAGAGAGTATATTATAGCTTGTGATTCAAACCTGGAAATACACCTGTATATTCATAGCAGCTACTGTGGGTATTGCTTTGGTGATATATTCTGTTTGTCCCCAACAAATTCTTCATTATTTAAAAGGGCTCCTATAACCACAAAGGTCATACAGAGATTCAGAGCAATAATTAAAACTTCAGTGATGGCCCAAAGATGCAGGCACAGAGTGAGCATTTGATAAATCCCAGCTAGGCACAGAGTGAGCATTTGATAAATCCCAGCTGATGGAATTCAGATATTCTATATTTATATTCTACTATGGAAGAAAGCTAAAGGCTGATATTTGGTGTAGTCAGTAGGATAATTGTGAATATGTAGACTCTTTGAGTCTATAAATCTACAAGTCACACTTTTAATATTTTACCATCGTCAGGAAGTTACCTTAATTTGCCATTAACATAGACTAGACTTTCGATTTCTTTATATTTATTAAGTGTGACTCACTATGCCTCAAAGACTATGGACCCACATGAACTAGGTATAATCTTGGAGGCTGACTCCTAAAGGTAATGCTATCTTGTTGACTCATTGACCCTATCTGGAGTTATTCTATAAAATCTTCTAAACATAGTTTGCATTTTTCCCTATTTCTAGATTTCCTCAAATGGGGACAATAGAGTCTGAATTTTTTTCAAAAGTAGCAATGCCTACAGGTTAGTCAGCATTTCCATTTTATGATACAGAATAATGCTGATGTAGAAGAGAACTCACAGGGGACTATAAAAATAAAGAAATACAAGAAGTACTCAAAGAGATCATTTGCTCCCTAGGGAAGAATCTGAACTTGGAGGTTGCCAGAGAAATTATTTGACATTCTGGTAGATCCCAACCCTTACTAAAAGAGTCTTGCATAGTTCTTCTCAGAGTTATAGTGTCAGTCAAGGGTTTAGATTAATCTCTGAAGGTGAGCATACCTGGGGACTGCTGAGCAAACACACTACCTTTCATATCCAACCTCTGAATCTCATTAATTTTACTCCCCAAGAAGAGATGTTACTTAAAAACTATGTTGGAGATGCTCTTCTTTCTCCAAGGAAATAGTATAAGGAAATATCTTTCTTCCTCTAGAAGATCTGATTCCCAAAGCTTCAAACTGGGAACTTTCAAACTTGAGATTGTCAGTGGGGTAATATCCAAAGTTAACAATATCTAGGATATATCTAGGAGTGGTCTACTAAATATTTAACAACTAGTTCTCTCCTCTCAAGAAAAAATGTTCACATAATACATTTTGAAGTTTAATTTTCATTATTTACATTTTCTTCATCCTTTGATAAGTGTAGACAGTGAAGAAAATAGCATATTACATCCTGGCTTGAAATATTTGCCAATTTTGGAGGTATAAATGCTCACACTGAAAACTTAACAATCAGCTCTCATCACCTGGTTCGAGCTAGCTCCAGCATACCGCTTTACACATTCATTTTCTGGCTAGAAAACAAGGTTCTGGCATTATACTGCTTAGAAAATCGAAAATCCCTCCTCCTCTAAAGAGGAGTTTGGGATTCAAGTACATTACCTTCATGAACCAACTCCTCAGGAAGGTGGGCATGTATATTTCTTCTACTCTTATGTTTCTGTAGGAATTTTGTCAGTGACCCAGTTGCTGCTTCCTCATGGACTGAGCAAGCACATGCCTAGGGCTTCTCTTCTAAGGCAGCTTATACAAGGGTTATGGGATTTAAAGATCTTCCATGCCCAGTTGGACTTGCTGACGTAGCAGGAAGGGGTGGGGCAAGAGGAAGCAGAAGCCAAGCTAGAGTTCCTGGTGGCGGTGGTGGAAGCAGCAGCGTCGAGCAGTGGCAGCGGTGGTGGTAGTGGCCAAGGTGGAGGTGGAGGGGCAAACCCATTTTTTGAGCCAGCCAGAATTTCTGCTAAGGACTCCTGCTTAGGACTGTCAGGCACAGGAACTGCAGGGGGCCAGAGCTGCTGGGAGCAAGTTTCATGGATGCTAAGCAGTTGCCATGAGTGGGGAAAGGAGGACCTTTGCCTGAGGTAGCCTGTTCTGTTTTGAAGGCTTGAAAATGTGGGTGTTTAGTACATTAACTATGTGTGCCAACTTTATAACTACTATGATGGCTTTGATTTTCTGATTTTGGGACTCATTTTTTGGTATTTGAATAAATGTTCTAGCCTTATTCCCCATGTAGAGAGTCTGGTAAATTTGTGATTAATAACCATATAGGCATATTTATATTACCATAGGCATTGTGAATACTGCATTGTTGATACAGTTTATAAGCAAATATAGTACTTGCCTCTGCTACAAGGCAGACCTTTCCACTTCCTAGAGGGAAGAACTATGCATCAGACAGTGTGACTATGCTTGAAATAGAACTATGCATGAATGAGGCTACCCTCACTCCCATGACCAACCTCATTCTGCTTCATAATGGCTGTCTTCTGGGGTGGCTAGGTGACACAGTGAATAGAGCACCGGCCCTGGAGTCAGAAAGACCTGAGTTCAGAGCCGGCCTCAGACACTTAACACTTTCTAGCCATGTGACTTTGGGCAAGTAACACCCCAATTGCCCTGCCTTTCACCCTCCAAAAAGCAAAAAAAAAAAAAAGTTGTCTTCTGAATAGAGAATGAAAATTAAAATGTCTGAAAGAGTGCCAATTCTGGTCTGTAAGAGATCACTTTTATAGGCCCTAGAGAGCCATGGCTCCCCTTCCTTAACTTCAGTCAATCATTCATCTTGGTGGTGGTTGTTGTTCATTTGTATCCGACTTTTCATGACCCCATGAGCCATACTGTCCATAAGGTTTTCTTGGCAAAGATACTGGAGTGGTACGTCATTTCCTTCTGCACTGGTTTAAGACTAACAGAGGTGCAGTTGATTTACCCAGGACTTCACATCTAGTAAGTGTCTGAGGTTGTTTTGAACTCAGGTCTTCCTGACTCTAGTCCCAGTGCTCTGTTGAGCCATCTAACTGTCCTATTCAACTTGAAGCTAATCCCAATCACTAGAAATAAACCAGTAGTTCTATGTCCCTTCAAAAAGGGACCAGTGGACATTCTAACCTCACTCACAGGAAGTGTCTCACAGATGCTTTCAAAGGCTCAGTCTCTGAAATATCAAGTTGATTAAAGAAATCATTATGCTGATGGGAATCTCTCCTGGAGTCAGAGGACACTGATTCAAATTCTTGTTCTGACATTTACTAACCATGTAACCTTGAGTGGATTATGTAACCTCTCTTGGCCTGTTTCTTCATCTGTATAATGAGGGAGTTGACCTTTAAGATTGAAACCAGCTCCAAATATATCATCTGATATTATCTAAACCCACTTCATGCATTAGTATGTCTCTCCCTCCCCCTGAACCAGAAGAAACATAATGGGAATCCTTAAATGAACTAATTTGTGCCAGTACAACCCAAATAAAAAGGTAAAAGTTTAAGTGAATCTTTATGAAACACTTCAACTTACAAGAAAAATGCTCATGATCATTTCATCTCCTGAAATAAGTAGATGCAGATGTTCTGTTCTACTAAAAATAGATGTGTTTAATTTAGAGACATAGTACATTTAAAATGAACAGAAAAAGTTGCAAAGAGATTGACTCTATTTCTCACCTCATGGGGGATATTTGCTTGGCTCATCTTATATTTCTTGCCTTCCTTGGTTCTGTGGGTTGTTATTGGATCTTCTAATACTGGAGCCAATTTAGGTTTCTCTACGTGATACATGAACATCAGTTTTCTCAAATGTGAAAAGGACAGCCCTTGCTCAAGCGAATTGTTGCCATCAACAATTTGATGTTAACATCTTGGAAGTATCTAACTTTCTTCCTGTTAGGACATTTCCTGGGAAGGTGTCATTAGGCAAGTTCAGTTACAGCTGGACTAAATTGGATCTCTAAAAAAGAAATTATCTATTTTGGTGCCATTTGTGTGGCATTGAATTAGATTCTTTTGATGGGACAAACACCTTTCTCCTAGGAAAGTATAAAAGATAGCTGGACCAGTTCATCAGGCTAATAGTCTTCTATGTCATTCTATATTTGATGATGCTGATTAGCTTGCTTTCCCATGTGGGAAAATGAAATTGTTTCTAGCTAGTTTTCCCTCCAAAATAGGAATCTGTAAGTTCCTTGAGACACCCAAGGAGTTGTCTGTTGCTCAGTACTGCTATTAGGGTAAGTCATAAAGCAATTAATGAGGCTAAGATGCTGTTAAGATCAACTGCTGACAAAAGATACGTGGATATCAGTCTGGATCTGATACTGTCTCCTGCTGTTCAGTCATTCCTGTTTTTGAATTGCTTAGAAAAATGGAGTGTCAACCCTGAAAATGTAGAAACCTGCTTAGTGCTTAAAATGGAAAAGTAGATGGTTTTCTCTTTCTATTATACAATATCTTCCCTTCATATTGCAAATAACTTAAGGGCAGGGACTATTTCTTGTTTAATTACATTTTTGTGTTGCCAACTGCTGTATTACAGAGATAGAAGTATTTAATACATCTGTCAAATATTAACAATAATTATGAAAATATTTTCATCCAATAACCAAGATGTCATCCCTTTATCTTTTTTATATTCTTTAGATATTATATAATGTAGGCTTTCTGCAATTATTTCTTCAGAAATAATCCTCACTTGTAGTACCCAAAGGAAAAATGTTCTTGACATATGAAGATTATATTTGCACTTTGAATTTTTTTCTCCATTGAGATGTCTGCCAACCTCACTAAACAAATCCTGACCTAACTACGGTCTTGATTCAAGCTTACAGTATCAATGTACCAAAGCATTTATGAATTCCAGAAAGACACAGGTGCTTTATAGCTGAATTCAGTCCACAAGTGGAAATAAAAGTTGACACAGTTATTTGTCTACGAGGAGGAGACCTTTGTTTTTGTTTCTTGCTTCTCCACAAGATAGCATCCTTAACCCCAGTAGCAGTGTGTACCATGATAGACAAGGGGCAAAAGACTTGAAAAAAAAAAGAAAATTTTATTATATATAAGCCTAAATGTAGTCGTTATTGTGAGAATTTGGTTCTAAAGCTATCTAGGGGGAACGTGACATATGAAATTATAAATAATAATAAAAGACTATATGTATAATGGAGAAAGCTATTGCCTAGTGAACAATAAATTGATGGTGATTTTATGGATTTGGCTATGATGCCATCTACCTACTCATGTATCTGATAGGTATGAAGGAGAGAAAGAGACCCTGATAGTAGGAGAAGGAAGAAGTTAAAGATTTATCTAGACATAGTGTTACTGGTCAAAACACCCAGAGATCATGAAAGCCCAAAGAGTTAAAAAGTTGATATATTTGACAGAGCAGACAGTTTAATCACAAGGAAGCAAATAGGGATCAAAAGGAATTTAGGAAATCCAGGTCTAAATGCAGAGGTCAACAAGGTAATGATATGCAAATATATTAAAGTATGTTATATTTATAATATTTTTAAAACAATGAAGGATTGTAGCAAGAAATTGCAGGGAGCTCACTGAGAATGACTTTAGAACATCATCATTTTCATGAGGTATTCAAATCACAAAGAACATTCCAGTGATGTGGAATCATTTAACAACCAGGTTTGGACAAAAAGCAAAATGATCTTCCTCTTGGAGAAAGAGATAAAGGGGCTCAAGGAATGTCTCTCTGCTTTCTACTTCATTGGGGATGATGAAATGTTTCTTGAAAAAATGGAAAAAAATATTTGAATTAAAAGCAAAGGGAAAAAGTATATTCAGAGCCAAAGAGATTTCTAAAGCTATGGCTGGAGTTTGGAAAGTATGAGTATGACCAAAAAAAAAAAGAGAAGTTAATTGTTGTTCAGTGTTTCAGTTGTGTCCAATTTTCCATAATTCTATGTGAGTTTTTTTGGCAAAGATACTGGAGTGGTTTCTATTTTCTTCTCCCACTCATTTTACAGATAAGGAAACTGAGGCACACCAGGTTAAGTGACTTGCCCAAGCAAGTGTCTGAGGCTAGATTTGAATTTAGGAAAATGACTCTTCTTGACTCTTGGCCTGGCACTCTACCCAGTGTTCCACCTGGCTGTTTAAAAGAAAAGCAAAGGTAGCACTAAACCTTTTCGTACCTATAGAACCATTATTGGAACTATGCAGTAGGTGTGAGGTGCTTTCAAGAGGAGGGCTGCCAAAGGAGGAAGAAGCTTCCTGTTTTCCATGGAATGACAATGAAAATCTCCCAGTGCCACTGGACAAATGACATTTTTTAGTGATCACAGGAAGAAATAACAAATCACAGTGATTGGAACTCTCTTTTAAATAATTAAAACATGCCATACAGATATAATTAATTGTAAAGAATGCTGCTTTTCTATAGTATGCATCAGGAATGTGAAAGAGAGAATCCAAAGACATGTGGAGTCCCATGACCCCTTGTTACTTCCAATGATTATTATGGGAATAAATGATAAAGAGAAATATCTAGAATGTATAACCAGGGATTATGAGATTTCTCTGTAACAAAATAACATAAACAAAAACTAAACAAAGAGGAATAAGTTAGTTGCACAGGTGTTTTTCTTTTCCTTTTTTCCCCCTGAGAAATGAAGGCAGAGACCTTAGAAAAGAAAAGAAGTTATGGAAATATAGAATTCAAGAAAATGTCAGAGATTGGTATTGGAATTTATACACCAGGATCTTTTTAAAAACATTTTTATCAAGGAATAATAGTCTATTGGTCTAAGAAGAAATGAAATTAGTCAGCCAAGAAATCAGTCTGTAAACATTTATTAAATATCTACTATGCCCCAGTTATCTTTAGTAAGTCAACCAGTTAACTAGCATTTAGCTATGGGTTGGGGAATCCCTAATGACAAATAAAGGGCAGTCCATTTCAGTGCCCTAAAATGTAATACCAAAAATGTGATGATCTCATCTGATGGGTTTTCTACTTCAGTGAGGTGCCATGATGTAACATGACTAAATGTGTTATAGTAGGTCCCTATGTAATGGGACCTTAATGTCTATACCACTAATGATTAACTCTCACCTAGCCCTGTGAAATATCCCTCCTTCTTTCTGGGTTTGTTCCCCTATGAGCAGGTCAAAGTTCCCATAGATAGAATGCCACTGCACAGTTACATTCAAACTCTCTCAAAAAAAACTAGTAATGTTGTTAAAGAGAAGTACATTTCCTCTACTCAACTTTCTAACTCTTACAACTTCATCCAATGTGTTTTTCTATCTACATACCTAAGCATTCACAACAAAATAGATCCACAGCCAGCCACTCACAATAATGACCCTTTGGATCTTAGATATAACTATTTACATAAGAATAAATAAAATAATATTATGGACCTTAATACATTAAAGTAAATACCTAGTTAATAAGATACATCACAGTGCACATATATAAATCTAAAACACATTCTCCCATCAATAACACTCAATAGCTAAAAGAATGGGTATACATTTAATAGGAATCTTCCAGGGAATACCAGAAAACTCATGCACTTAGCACATCTCACAACACTAGAAAAGAAGTTTCAATGTCATTGGTTTATTCAGGAACATCTGCACCAATTTAAACTACTTCCCTGCTCACAGATTGACTGCTGATCTTGACAACTCTTCTGCTGGGGACATCCTCTTCTCTATAGGGACAGACAGCCTTTATAAATTATTTTAAAGAACCATTAGCTTTAAAAGGGCATTTAGAAAGCATTAACTTTTCAATGAGAATGCCAGTTATACAGATGACTAGTATTTATATAACACTTGCTAAATGCCCAGCACTGGGAATAAAAGGGCAAGTAAAAAGCTCTTGCCCTCAAGGACCTTATATTCTAATGGGTAGAGATAACACAGAAAAGGAAGTGGAAAAGTAGGGAGGGGTCACAAAGGTACCCAGTGTAAGGGTATGGTAAATAAAGTCCTACATGTAGACTGCAGAAGAATGAGACATGGCTAGTCTAGGTGCCCTCCTTAAATGGAGATTTAGGGAGGAGTCATCCAATCCATGAAAGCTGCAGGGGTGCAGAGTACTTTCAGTATGGATTCCAGACTTGGAGAGATGCTTTAGGGTAGAGAACTGGTACAGGGTAGATGAAATTCAGAGGGCAATTTGAAGAAGGAGATGTGGGCAGGATACCAAAACAGTAGCAAATCCTCCTCTTCATTCTGTTCTGAAGCCAGATGTGGCAGCAGAGAGCAATAAATACTGATGAAAAGCTTCAGCTTTCTCCAAGACTAGGTGGAGCTAAAGGACAAATAGCTGTTCTGGGAGTTCCTGGCCAGTGAAGGTAATTCTCTTCAACCAATTAGGAATCACTCATTGAAACCTCTCTGTTGACTGTCTCTAATTGCCACAAGTCCAGCAGAGAAGTTTTTCACTTCCATTCCCCATCCTTTCAAGCTTTCTCCTCTTATACCTCTTCTCTTCCTACTGCTGTCTTGAATGATACTTTTCTTGTCCTATTCAGTAGCTTAAATAAGTTACTTTAAGACTCATCTTTTCAATAGCATATCCCCAAATTTCACATCAAATTGTTCCTGAAAATCATACACCTCAGTCTTTCAATGTTTATATGATTTCTCTTTTTCTTAGTTTTGCCTTTTTATTAGTTATGCATATGTAAATTTATAACTGCATTTAAATTGAATTAAAATTAGAACTGTAAATTTAAAATATATTAGTTCCAAAAGTCTATAAAAAGGTCCTCCAACTTTTCATTGCCTTGAAACTGTGGTTCTTTAAAATTACATTTTTATAGTTTTTAGTAAATTAAAGATCTTTCTCTCCCTCATTATAACATTAAACTATCCCCATACAAATAAGGCATTGCTCTACTTTGTTGACAAAGGAATTCAAGTCTCCAAACTTAAACCATAGGTCTTTTTTTTTTCCTCCAGAACTGTCCAAATGTCATCTTAGGCTGTATTTCCTCATGTTCAATCAATTGTCACCTTTTCCTAGGGAAAAAAAAGAGCAAAAGTCGATGCTACAAATTTTGATAATTGAACCTTTAGGAAATAGGGGGTTAGGTTGCTGAGAGTACCGGAAACTGTAATTGTTTGCTAGAGATTGCTAAAAAATACATTTTTGTACATGCAGTTTTTATAACAAAATATTAATTCTTATAAAATACAATTTTCTTAACACAGAAACCAAGAAATAACCCATAAAATACAATATACAAAATAAAACATACAAAACTTTTTTTCTTGCTAGTTTTTGATATAAAGATGGTTAATCACTTAAAACCAAACTTGTGGCTGATAGGGGCTACAGACATTCTTGCATAGTGTCTATTTAGCACTTTTATTTTCTCACTAAGAAGCATCTCTGACCTTGCAGGTTGGAGCTTACCACCCAAAGGACTTGCACTACACTTTGGGGACATAATTGCAACACAAAACTTGAGTTTTTAAGGCAGACAATGAAAAATATAACAAATGTTGGAGAGTTCTTCACTATATCAGTAAGGTAAAAAACAAAACAAAACAGTGAAGCTCCTATTAGGAGACCAGCCACTCCACAAACTAGCAGGCATCCTGACTCTCTTTTTTTTTCTCTACTATGCTTAGCCTTAAAAGTGTGTGACTGCCTATGTGAAAATGAAAATTATGTCACTAATAAAATCATGTAAATGTTTGAAATCAGGAAGGATAGATGAGTGAATGTTAAGGATAGACTGTATATATTTTAGCAGTTCTTTTATTAAAACAAAGTTCTTTTTATATTCATATTAGATATTAAAATGTTCATCTATAATAACAGCAATATCTTATGTCAGGGGTGGCGAACCTATGGACTTGGTCTTCTAGGTCTTTGGGGGTGGCCTTTTGACTGAGTCCAAGTATTACAGAACAAATACTTTTATTTAGGGGCTTTGTTCCATGAAGGTTTAATTCATTCAAAGGGCCTGACTTGAGGACCTAGGGGCCACACATGGCCTTGAGGTTACAGGTTCCCCACCCCTGTCTTATGTCCTTTGACAATTAATATAAATTTCTTCCTTTACACATACCCATACACAAATAAAACACTAAAAACCTTTTCTGCTCTTTTCATGTGAAGATCTTACATAGACAATGTACCTTACAATTTCTTTTAAAGAGCTTACATTTCAACAAAATGTAAAAATGTATATATATATGTGTATATATATATATATATAAGATTTATGGCATAAATATTAATAAATTAAATATAAAGTTAATCAATCAGGTGGGTAATATAATTGTGATGGAAGTCTGGCACATATGCAGAGTACCAGTAATGGAGTCTTCCCATAATAAGATCCTGGAGAACCTGCTTCCTATTTCTAGGACAGTCATGATAACTGAGAATTGCCTTAGAGAGAGTTCGAAACATGTGTGGATATTGTGTAACTGCTTTTAGTTTGCTAGCCACATAATAAAGAGGAATGGCTTTGGTTGGTTCATTTCCATCCCTTCAAACTTGGTAAGAATTCTATTTTGCTATAATAATCTTTGAAAAATCAAAGGTCATTCCTTTTGCCATAAGAAAATCACCTCAGTAATAGTGGCCAAAACATTACTACCTCCCTTCCCACTCTGAACCTTTTCCTCACCACTGCTAGCACAACTCTTAAAGCTAGAGATGGCATATTACAGTGAAAACTTGAAGAATTAAACTAGCCAAACTGTGATGATCTCTTTAGTTTGGTATATGCTTTGAGTCTGGAAGAGGGAATAAAATAAGATTGTTGTTCATATTTAGACTGTTTAATTAGTTCCATTACAATCCAATATATAAATATCTATATGAATATGTACACACACATATATATTTACATATACATACATATATATATTCTTTTTGGTTGGTCACCTACTATGTGGAAGGTACTGTGCTAGGTGGTATGAATACAACAAAAGTATAAATGGTTCCTCCCCTCAAGTAATTTACATTTTACTGTTTCTCAGTTGCATTTCACAATATAAACCAAAAAGGACCCTGGAAATGAGATCTTTCTAGTTTTAAATGCCAACTAAGAGAATAAGACCAGTTGATCAAAGATTGATCACTTAAACTCTATGTCTAGGATTTTAGAAGATATAAAGGTAAGTCTTGAATATGGAAATTGGCCTCAAGAGAATTACAGTCTAATTAGATAATTGAAACTAATCACATGACAATTCTGAATGTAACAACTTGGCTCTCCCGTCTACAAATTATTTTAGCATGCAATTGGTTAAGACTTTTAATAAAATCTCTGGAAAAGACTGAATAAAGTAACTTTAAATGCATCTAGGTTGTTCCAAAGCTGTCCTAAAGACCACTTAGTCAATTTGGAATTTTCTTTCCTCACTTCAGGAAATGTTTGTTTTCTGCTTGACTCCCACTTCCATCAGGGAAAGGGAAGTAGTAGCAGGGTAATGTGTTTCCAACTGGAAAAAAATCTGAATGAGACTTCTGCTCTTAAAATGTTTTGTCACCCTCTAAACCTAAGTGTTAAAGACTTTGTTTTTGTCTGTTTGATGTGAAGTGGAATAGTTTTTAGTATTCCTATAAAAAGCCATAAGTACTGTTAGCAAGCCCTTTACTATTGATTCATTTCCAGGGCTCCAGCTAATCTGGTTTAACAATTAAAATTCTTCAAGTATTTATATTGCTAATGTTGCTGGTTGTAGAGCTTTAAGAAAGACAGCAAAGGAAAGAGTATGTCAAAAGAAGACTGAAATTTCATCTGTTTTCTTCCTATTTTAAAATATTGCCTCTTTGTTGAATATTTTGACTAGTATGTGGGGGGGGAGTTGTATCCTCTCTTCAGTGTACCTTTCAGTGAAAGGCAGTAACATTTTTTTTTTAATAATTGTCTGAATGAAAGATCTATCTACAGTTAGGTGTCTGTTTGGGATTTTCTTTTTTAAGTTTGTCTTTTCTGAGGGAAAATCTGGATCAATTTAATTTCAGATTTTTCTTCTAATATATACCACATCTCTTCAACTTCAGCCATCTGATAACTTCCTTAAGTAATCATATCAATGCAGTAAACACTTTTAATTGTCTGTTATGTGCATGGCATTGGTGCCAGGTGCTTATATCATATTTTACCTAGGAAGAAGAGCATTGGGGCATTTTGGGCACCACAGCAGGCAAATTGGGGAGATATCTTGGCGGACTGTTCTTTGCTTTAACCTCTTCAAAGATTAATAGTACTCATTCCCTCTCTTCATAAAATCAGCTCTAGGTGGGATATGTAGGAAAAAGAAGAGGGATCTTTACACCTGGTTGGATGAACAAGCAAATTTGCTAAACTCAAGGATCATCTGCTCCCACGGAAATATTTTCAGAATTCCTCTATCTACCCTCCACCTACTGTCCTAATACTTTGCTCCTTTTATGATCTCAGTCCCCTGGCCACAGGCTGGAATATCAGTCAGCACTAAATTGGATTTATCCAGAATCACTTCTCAAAAGAGGCTACAACAACCTATAGGCTATGACCTTTGTCTTTCCCACCTGGCTGAAAAGGCCGGTGTTACGTTATAGAGAAATAGAAGAAAAGAGAGGCTAGTTAGCATCACAGAGATATTTAGCAGCAAGTCAAGACCAAGTTCCAGGTCTCCTGATCCTCACCATTTTTGACCCACTAATTAACAATACATCATTTGCCCAGGATGTTATTTTATAAAGAGAGGTAAATGAATAATAGACTAATTAAAACACCAGTCATTCTCTGTTTCTGACAAAGTGTTCCATCACCTGGCAATATAAAAACTGCTGATTGCATTCAAGTGAATGAATGATTGAATGAATGAAAACACATATATTAACTGGTACCATTTGCCAAGCACTGTGCTAAGGGCTGGGGATAAAAATCTAAAGGCAAAGGCTAGCCCTGTTCCCAGAGATGCATTTTAATTTTGGAGGGAGATTGTATTTTAATTTGAAAAGGTGACACATCAAAGTGTGATGGCCAATGAGAAGTCTAGGAAATGAAAGGCAGAGTGAGTGGCCCAAAGGGAAGTAGATTGGCATATCCCATCTTGGAATAATGACAGAGCTAATTTTATTTCAGTTGATGGTTATAGAACAGAAGAGTGTTGGCAGAGAAGAAAGAGGTACTCTCTTAAGGCTGTTGATAAAAGCAGAAAAGAAAAGAGAAGAGTTAGTGAAGTGAAGCTTTACTGGAACTTTCATGAAATAGTGATCTGGCAGAGGCAGTCACCTATCTAGAGATCAGTGCCCCAAGGGCATGGTCTCTAGGAAGGGCAGCAATTTACTAGGCAATTGCTAATGTGATAGCATAGATCACAAGATAGGCAGATGGAAGAGGACTCAAATTTGGGAAGTTACCTCAAATTTTTTGAATACACTTGGTTTCTAGTTATTTGTACCATTTAAAAAGTTTCTATCTTTAGATTTGTCCATATTTATTATTTTTAAACCTTGGTGTATAGGCTTCCACTACCTAGCAAATGCATGCAAGAATATAAATTATTTGTAATATTAACCTTAGCAAAATATAACTAGCATTAGACTACAGTGGAACAATCACTGGATTTCAAATCAATCACAAGGCAGGTTGATATCTCAGTGCTGTTAAAAATGCCCATGTGACTATCAATACTTCTGTGACATTCAAATTCTATAGTATTCAGTTTCCTTGTATGTCAAAGAAGAGAACTGGATGTGGTAATCTTCAAGCTCTCTTCCTATTCTAAATCCTGTGAGGAAGGGAGAATCATTAGAACTGAATGATAATGCAAGGTAACATTGAAAATAAAAGGAAAAATAATTTGCATCATTCCTATCTTTTCCTAATAGTAGTCAACTTAAATATTCAAAAAGCTTTAGTGGTCCATAATAATATTCTTTTATATTAGAAAGCACATGAAGATATTTTAGTACCTTTATATTTTGATCATTTTATGGATTTGTAATCTCAGTGATGTGGGTATGGTAAACAATCAATCAATGAGAATTTATTATATACCTACTATGTGTCAATTTATGTCTTGACAAGGGGGTACAAACAAAAATGAAATAATCTCTGCCCTCAAGGAGCTTACATATTTTCAGAAAGGACAAGATTATATAGATATAGATATACACATACATGTGTTTGTATGTATAGATGTATATGTAAATATAAAATATATGACAATTGCAACCCATGTCTGGGGACAGGCCTGACAAGGTTATATTCACTTAGTTCAGATATGAATTTATATTGAAATTAGCAACTTTTATGTAATTCAGTAGTTTAAAAAGGAGGTTTACTGAGCTGTAGCAACAAAGATACTTTAACATTTACCTTAGGTAGACATGGCTTCCCTCATCTCCAAATACTCTATGAGCAGAGCCAGGTATGGCAACTTGTGGCATTTTGTCACCAACTCCATGTGGTTTTGCCTTTTTGTATCCCAAGGTAACCCAGAAACCACATAAACATGGGTAGAGGCTACCAGAAAACTTCAAGGAAGGTGCATCTTAAACCCTAGCTCTTTGGGGTAAACAAGTCTTAAAAATAGTGTTGTTACCTAGGTTAAAACCAGGTCAAAACAAGCCGAAGATATTCTGTGTTGATAATGGGCATCCCTGATAGATAGTTCCTATCCTCATCCTTTGTAACTCTTCTCTATTTTTTGTTGCAATCATCTGCAAAGAGTCCACCAAATATTCTAGGAAATTTCCTCTAAAACTCTTGACATTACATGGGTACCAATGGATTGCACAAGACTGTTGACCTATTATCTCTCACTTTTACTGTGTCTCTATCCCAACCCCATGCCTGGTAATGATATATTGGAAGAGGTTTTAACACCATTTCTTATGCAAAGTTGTCCATCAGTGGTTTCAAAGTCAGGATCTTTTTTAATTGTTGTTGTTGTTGGTGGTGGTGGTGATATCTGACTCGTTGTATGACCCTAAACAGTGTTCTAGGGAGGAACTAATGCTATCATTTTTAAACACAGTGCCAACTTTTATTGGTAGATGCAGCTTCCCCAAATAGGAGTTCCATATACTAAAACTAATGCAGATTCAGTCCCGATTCCTATCCTGTCTGGCATTATACAGCCTTCTAAAGGAATTATAGCATTATATGATGAAAAGATCACAGTACTAGGAGTCAAGGGTGGTGGTTTCTAGTATTGATCCTGCCAGCAATAGACTTAATCATCTTGAACAAGTCATCTAACTTTTCTGGGACACTGCTTCTCCATCAGGACTAGATGAACTCTATTAAGCCTTGCAGATTTAGTCTTCTATAATTTAATAATCAGGTTTGATACAACTTAAACTTCTTGAAGCACACAAAACATTAAGTAAATTAAGAATGAATTATTTTTTTACTTAATTAGCATTGATCCTTCATTGCCGAGTTCATTTTTACATTTACAGATTCACTTAAAACATGCCATTGCAGATAAGTTATTGTTTATTTGTGTAACTGAGGAACCCATTAATTTTTGAGTTGCTATTTTTCACATTTGTGAATATACAAAATGAACTATCTAATTCATTTTCATGAGTACTGATTTATTTTCTTCTTTGTGTCTAAAACCTTGCTGTACCATTCAAGGTTCTATAATGTCATAAAAAAATGTGAGATAGTGATGGGGAAACAAGGTATATGGGCATCCAGGAAGCAAGTAAAAGACATCATCACATGGTATGTAATTAAATATTGGATTTTGGGATGAAGAGTTCAGAGAAGGAACTGAAAGTATTGGCCAAGATTACTCTTCACAGAAATGGAACATGAATTCAAACATAAAGGTGTGAAGTAGGTAGGCAGGAAAGGGAGTTGTAATGCCTGGTAAAGTCCTTGAATTTTGTAATTACCTTATAAGTTGATTTCTATCCTAGACAGCTGTCTGGATAGTAACTTTTACCTTTGCTATATCTTACCCTTTATTGTGAACCAACCTTTAACATTAAGGAGTATGGCAAATAATCTTGATAAAGTTGTAGAACGACTCTAATCCAGGCTGCAGAATTATATGAAAATGATCCATTTTTTTATTACTGTTTTTTCCTTTGATTTCAGATAATGCTAGTCCTTTTGACTTGACTCATCTTTCTGCAACATCCTTATCTGAAATGTCATCCTGTGCCTTCCTATCTTTTACTAAGAAGCTGAGATGCTTCTTTTAAATTCATCTTTGATATCCTCATTCTAGCTTAAATTGCAGTTCCCAAACAGATGGATGCCTTGACCCTATGTGAAGAGAAAGATGAAATTCCCAATCATTCATATCTATTGGAAATGAATTGTATGTCTTTAGATAACATTAGAACACAATTGTTGCTATTGTAATTAGTGAGGTTTTGGATCCCTTAGGACAAATAATTCTTTTTTTTTTTTTTGCTCTTTGGAGAGGGAAAAGTAGGGCAATTGGGGTTAAGTGACTTGCCAAGGTCACATGGCAAGTTTTTTTGGGTTAAGTGTCTGAGGCCGAATTTGAACTCAGGTCCTCCTGACTCCAGGGCCAGTGCTCTATTCACTGCACCATCTAGCCACCCCAGGAAAAATAATTCTTAATAATTCCTATAAGTGAGCTTCACAGTTTACAATGTAGAAGACACCCTGTGAAGTAAGTAACACAAGTATTATTAACCTTCTTAGTTCAGATTATCCAAGAGGATGTGTCTTGTCCACAGTTACATGAAACTCAAACCTAGGTCTTCTGACTCTAAGAGCAGGGATTTATCTACTACATTTTATTCCCTCACATGCATCATTTGATTTGCAAAAGGAACCCAAAATTAAAATTGAGTGAGGCATTTAAAACATTCAAATTTAGTTTCATTCTTTCTGTTAATGATAAAATATTATTTTTAAAGCAAAGGTAGGCAGAAACCTAAATAGCTATGGAAACGTAATAAAATTCTTAAAAATACATATATTCTGTCACCATATTAAAACAGGATAGTGTGATGGGAAAAAAAAACAACAACTTGGATTTGGCTTCTGAAGACCTGCATATGAATGAACTTCCATTCTTCCACTTGCTGATTGTAATGCCTTAGGTGAATCATTCAATCCCATTATTTCTCAATTTCCTCATCTATAAAATAAAGGGGTTGAGTTAGATGATCTCAATTCTATTAACCTCTTTCTGTTTATATCTGATCCTCTGCCTATCCTTGTCTAAAACCCTTCTGGTATTACTCAAAAGTTGAGTCCAAATTTCCATAGGTTAAAGGACACAACCTTTAACTAACAATGCTTTTGAGAAAGATGATCACATTAGGATAATAAATTCAAAACATTATTGATTACTCTCAAATTGACATTAGGCACAACTGGCATGCCCCATTATGTTGGCTAGACTATATAAAGAGTAGAAACTAAGGCAGAAGGAGAAATTCAAGTGAAAATCCCAGGTAAAATGGAAACAAACATTATAAATTTCCCTAACTTTTTCCTACAACATGTTCATAAATTGTCCAATCTAGCCCCATCTCAATTCTTCTTCCCAAGGACCCTTGTTTAGTAAGCACCAAATCAATGTGACAGTAATTGTCATCACCAGTCAGCCTTAAACTTAACTTGGTATATTTTGTAGTAAGCTCCCCCTCTTTCTGGAGTTTACCTTCTTTTTATCTTTTATCAGTAATATTTCTTCTTACCATTATTTGCCCTCAAAGCTTCTTTATTCTCTCCCAGTGCACGCTGCAGTCCTACTATTCTATCATTAGTGTTGCCACAATCAGTTCCTCATCATCTCTCACCTAGACAACTGTTGTAACTTCCCAATTTGTCTCCTTGTCTCTCCTGTATCTATTTTCCAGGTCAGAGTTTTTCCAATGAGATATTTCACATTGCCTTCTATTTTTTCATTTGTTTGGATCTGTTTAATAGTATCTTGATTTCTCATAAAGTCACTAGTTTCCATTTGCTCCAATCTAATTCTGAAGGAATGATTTTCTTCAGTGAGCTTTTGAGATTCTTTTTCCATCTGGCAAATTTGGCTTTTTAAGGCATTCTTCTCCTCATTGGCTTTTTGACCCTCTTTTGCCATTTGAGTTAGTCTATTTTTTAAGGTGTTATTTTCTTCAGTCAAGTTATTGACTCTCATTTCATAATTTTCTTTTATCATTCTCATTTCTCTTCCCAATTTTTCTTTCACTTCTCTTATTTGGTTTTCAAAATCCCTTTTCAGCTCTTCTATGGCCTGTAAACAGCTCGTATTTTTCTTGGAAGCTTTTGGTACAGGAGTTCTGACTTCATTGTCTTCTTCCTATTCCATGCTTTCATACTTTTTGTCCCCCAAATAGGAGTCTAATGTCAGATTGTTCTCCTTGCTCATGTTGCCACTCAATTACTTAACTTTTGAGTTTTTGCCACAGTAGAACTCTGCTACCCAAAAGGGGAGCTTTGTCCCAATTGCTGGGGTTTTCTCAGCTGCTGGAGCAATGCAGGACCTCCACCCTAGACTGTAATCCAGATCCAAGCAGGTTAAAGCAAGAGCAATTACCCCTCAGACTGGTCTCTTCGTCCCCTACAATCTTCAGGCCAGTAGCTCTGATGTGGTGGCAGCTGCATGGCTTCAGCACCTCAGCCGCTTCTCCCTCCAGGGCATAAATTTGGACTGCCCTCCAGAACTCCCTGTTCCCAAAGGCCACACTGCACTGACCTCTCACTTTGTCCTTAACATCTATGAGTTGATAATTCTGTAAACTGCCACAGCTGCTGGTGATTTAAAGTCCCTCCAGCCAGTGGCTGGTTGTGGCTGCCCTGAGGCTAAAATTTCAGGCTCATACTGGTCTGGGCTGGGCTCTCAGAGCACTGCGCTGGCCCCTTCCTGCTAGCTTGCTGGGCTGTCATTAGTGGGAAGTTAGCTTTTCTCTATCATTTTGTGGATTCTGTAGCTCCAAAGTTTGTTTATTTTTTACATGAATTGGAGTAGGTAGGAGTGGGAGGCCCACAGAAGTCTTGTTTCTACTCTGGCATCTTGACTCCCAGTTTCTTTATTTCTAAAATAGCAATGTTAACATTTTCCCTATATACCTCATATGGTTATTATGAAGTTGAAATGACTTAATTCATATGAAGTGCTTAGTAATCATAAAATGCTTTATGAATGTTATTTTTCAAGACTATTATTGCATTGTCATTACACAGTAATTATCTTATACACTTGCATGATTTACTAGATTTGGTCAGTTTTGCAATGAAAATTAATTCCATTTTTATGGACCATAGAAACATCTCTGCTTTCTATTTCCCAAACTTAGCACTCAATCTCTGTCATTGGTGCTGTGGTACAAGCTGTCCCCATGCTTTGAATGCCTTGTCTTTTTAATTCCATCTTTAATAACAGACTATAAAATTCTTGATAGTAGAGATTTTGTTTTGTTCTATCTTTTGATCTCTAGAACCTAGGGCAAAGCAGGTGTTTAATAAATGCTAGTAGGATTAGACTGGATTTATGAATAGTGGACATAGTGGGTAGAGAACTAAACTTAATGTCATGAATGCCTGGGTTCAAATCCTTTCTTATAAACTCAAGAGTATTGTAACTCTAAGCAGATCACATAACCTCTCTGGGCCTTGTTTTCCTAATTAATATTTGTGAGGGTTGTATTTGATAACTTCTTCTATACACAGAAGTCTAGACATATGTGTCTATGAATTACTTAATGAAAATGTTTAGCATCATCCAAGTCAGTTAAAAAAAAATCAAAGGGGGCAGCTAGGTGTCACAGTGAGCACCGGCCCTAGAGTCAGGAGGATCTGAGTTCAAATCCTGTCTCAGACATTTAATACATAAACTAGCCGTGTGACCTTGGGCAATTCACTTAACCCCAGTTGCTCTCCAAAAAGCAAAAAAAAAAAAACCAAACAATCAAAGGATTCAATAGGTTTTCTCTTCTTTCAAACCTGCATGTTACTCCATTTATGTTTGTAGATAGTAAACTAATAGGAACATGTCTGATACTTCTTTACAACCATGTTATTACATGAGGAGTCTTATAGTAAGGGCTATTAAAAAGTAACTTGACAAGAAAAACTTATAAGATGGTACCCCTATAAATAATAATGATAATAAAAAGAGTGCTTCCCAGAATTTTCCTCTTGCTTCCAATTTTGAAAAAAACAAAAACAGTCTTTGATATGAAGTCATTGTTGGCATGGAAAGGGCAGACATATGATCTGATGTACCTAAAATGCAACTGCGTGGGCAAGCTCATATTGTTCAAATGCACTTACCTTTGTTATTCTAGGACTGGGATGACCTCTTTATTTCTATCCCTTCTCTATCCTTTGGCCTTACAAATCACACGGTGGTGAATTAAAGTCTCTGGGTCCATATTTCCCAAATTACAAAACAATTAAAATATTTCAGCAATATTCTTCCCATGGATTTAGCCTGGATGCTAAAATTTGCCATGCATACTTGAGTACTTTCTATTATTTTAGTAATAACAGTGGCTATCTGATATGAAGTTCATGATCATGTTACTCAAATAAGGCAGTGTTGTCTCATGTACTCATGTTTCATCTCCGTGCCATACCTTTTGCACGTAATATTTGTGGGCATCAGCACCTGCACACTGAACAAATTACAAATTAAAGATGTAACAAAATTCTCTCAATGTGGTAAGTAATGCAGGGTTTGCATTTCATTGCAACCAGGCAAGGCCTGGGACCACAGATGGTTAGCTACAGGAAGTAATGCTGCTTTCCAGTTCTCCACAGGATTCACTGCTGAACAACAAGGAAACAAAGATATTAGAATATTGTATAAAATGAGATCATAATCTACAGAAAGACATGCAGGGACACCTAACTGACATCTGGTCCTGGCATCTCGTTGCTAACCCTCTGTAAGAATGACTATGAAAGAACTCTCTTCTGAGTGAGGTTTTGAAATGCCAAATCACACTGAGCTAAAATATAACAGTGAGAAATGTAATTCTTTGATAACATTACACTCATAATGATTTGGAATTTCAGCTGGCTGCAAAAGGGGCAGAATCAGCAAATAATGTAGCAATAGCCCACCCAGCCTATGGCAGGGATAAATTCTTCAAAAGTCAAAATAAAAGAGAAAAAGGAGCTTCTTTCAATTCCACAATTGTTCTCAGGATTGATCTGTTAGAATCTGAATTATAAAGGGATCATAGATAACTTTAGTAGAGTGAATTGTTATTCATTTGAATGGCATAGAAGATGAAGGCTTTAAAAATGTTTAGAATGCTGAGAAGATTCAGGCTTTTGGAGCTCCCCAATTCCCTTTGCTAGTCAGTTTCTTCAATATCATGTGAACTTCAACAATGAGCTGCTGCTAATGGACTGAATGTACTTAATATAATTCGGATGTCTTCTATACCCATAAAGTACACAAGAATTTCCCTGAAAGATGAAAATTACCTAAGTCACAGAACTAGAATGCCTTTAGAATTCAAGATTTTTCTAAACTCAATACAAAAGTCTGATAAAAATAAAATAAATCTAATCAAAACAGCATCTGTAAGTGGAGAATCTGTCATTTAACAGTTACTCTAAAGATTCATGTATGCCTTTATGATTACACAAAAAAGATGACATTAGATTATCAAAATACCATTACTAAACCTAGAGACTCTGTCACATGTCAGGTAACAGGAAAGGAAGGGGAAAAGAGACATACGCGCACACGCACACACAGATACAGACACAGACACATCCAGAGACACAAACATAGACATTTTAGGTCATATATATTTATGTTCATACAAGGAAGATCGCATTTGATTGTGTTACTGAAATGCCATCAACATGCCTAGAAACTGAACCACATGAGAAATAATGGGGAAGGAAAGGGAAGACACACACACACACACACACACACACGAGAGAGAGAGAGAGAGAGAGAGAGAGAGAGAGAGACAAAGACGTAAATACAGCCAGAGACAGTGAAAAACAGAAAAAAACAGAGGAAAGACAGAGAGAGAATGCAGTGCAGCCTAGCCCCATGAATTGATTATCTCCCTTATTCATTCCTTTAGAAAGTTTTTCATCTATTTTTTTATATTGCAAACATTTATAAGTCATCTCTCCTCTGTCAGAGGTCTCTTGTAACAAAGGATAGTGATAAGCAAAACTAATAATACAGTGAACACATCTGAAAATATGTGACAATCCTTTTCTCTAGTTCCCTCTAATTTGCTTTTAAAAAATATTTTTAGGAAATTTTAAAAAATCTTCTCATTTCTACTCAATCCCAATGGGGGAAAAAGAAAAAAGAAAAAAAATTCTTTTTAATTAATTGGCATAGTCAAGTAAAACTAATCCTTTTTTTTACTTGATACAAATATAAATATATACATATATATGAGCTTGTATATGTATAAACATGCTTAGGTATATGTGTATATGTATGTATTTCTTTTTTCATTGTGCACTTCAATTATTTCACCTCTCTATCAGACGATGGAAAGTATGTTTTCATCATCATTCCCCTGGAATCATGGATGGTCATTGTATTGATCGGAGTTCTTACAGCATTCAGAGTTATTTGTCTTTAGAGGGTTGTGGTTATAATATAATTTGTTTTCTGGTTCTGTTTATTCCATTCTTTATCAATTTATACAAGTCTTCAGAAAAGTTTTAAAATAATATTGGCATTATTCTAGTTGAATAAAGTTGCCTTTCAGCTGTGGGACTGACATGACATTGTTCATTGAGGTGTTGTTTATTTTGACCCTATCTCTGAAGACTTTTGGCTCAAATTAGTCCCTCAGAGCAGTTCCTGATGAGGATCTTTTCTTTCTCCAGTGGCTTTTATATTAGTTCTTTCACTTTCACTTTTATTCCTTAGGAAATTTGGATCATATTTATTTCTTACCTAGGGGATTAGTTATTTGGTAAACGGGTTGCTTCAATGTTGAATAGAGATGAACTTTGCTGTTTCTATCTTGGTCCTGAGAGTTCATCTTCCCCATTAATTCCTAAAGAAGAAGCATCAGGGTAAGAAAAAAGAATATGGACTTGCATTTGGATCTAATCACCTGTGCATCAGGAAGAGTCAGAAGACCTAACTATTCTATATCTTTCCTTTCTTTTTCATGTTTGTATTTTCATGTTCTTTTTCTGTAATTAAAAAAAATTAAATTAAAAACAAAAAAGAACAAAGAAACACATTGCCATGTACACAGCAGAACATAAGAAAGATTCAATAGAAAATAATAAATTTCCATTTCCAGAAAACTTATATAACACATATTACACAGTTTTCAAATATGCACAGCTTTTCTTCCGTTAGTTTTCTTTTGTTCTCCTCTGTACATTTTTACTTTATTTTCCCTTCTCTTCCCCCAAAGAAAGCTACAATTAACACAGATACATACATACACATATACATACATGTATATATACACACATATACATAGATATCTATAAATATACACATATACACTCATACACATATATGTAAGACCGTACTATGCTTATTTCCACTTGTCATCTGTTTCTCTGGAGTTGGAGCATCTTCCTTCATAATTCCAAGACTTTCCATGTTTTTCTAAATCAACCACTTCATCATTTCCTATACCATGGCAATATTACAACCCAATCACATCCTAGCTGAGTGATTGTCTGTGAAAATTGTTGGTTTTGTTTGTTTTTTTCCAAATTTTCTGCATTTCTTCTATTCTTGTCTACATAGGTTTTATTGTACAAGAAAATTTTAATTTAAAATAAATGAAATTATTCCTTTTAGACTTCAATAATGCTCTCATTTTGTAATCTAGTTTAAGGTCCAATACTGTGGAATCTGCTTCCTTTGTATGATTTTTCCCTGGTTACTTTGATGTTCCTGACCTTCTGTTCTTCCAAATGAACTTTGTTATTATTTTTTCTAGTTCAGTAAGATTTTTTTTTAAGTAAATTAATTGGAATGGCATTGAATGAATAGATTAGTAAGGTAAAATTATCATTTTAAAAATTGGCTTTACCTACTCATGGGCAATAAATATCATTTCAGTTATTTATATCTGGCTTTATTTGAATAAAAAGCGTTTTATGGTTATGTTCATATAGTTCCTGTGTCTGTTTTGGCAGGTATACTCCCATGTATTTTATGCTGTCTAGTTATTTTAAATGGTCTATAATAATATTGAATGATATTGCTGAGAAATAGTGTAGTTTCCCTGTTTTTCTCTTTTGATGAAACCTATTTCAGCTTTAATTTGTCTGAGATCATATTTACTACTCTTGCTTTTTTTTTACATAATAAATTCTACTCCAGCCCTTTATTTTATCCTTGTGTGTATCTCTCATTTTTATAGTATTTCCTGAAAGCAGCATATTGTTGAATTCTAAATTTTAATCTGCTATCAGTTTCTGTTTTATGGATAAATTCATCACATTTACATTCTAAACTATAATTATTTGTTCATCACATTTACATTCTAAACTATAATTTTTTGTTACCTATTTTCCTCCTTCCTATTTTTCCTCACTAAACTCACCCTATTCCTATCCCTCCTCACTCCTCTGCTTTGCTTCTTCTTCTTTTTTATTAAAGCAATAGGGGTTAAGTAACTTGCTCAAGTTACATGGTCAGTTATTTCTGGGTGTGGTGCTAAGTATCTGAGCCAGGATTTGATCCAGGTCATCCTGACACTGGAGCCGGTGCTCTTACTCGCTGAGCCACCTGGCCACCCCACCTCTGCTTTACTTCTACCTACTACCTTGGCCTCCTATTCGTTAACCTAACCACCCCTCCAAAAGTCCCTTCTTTATCTTCTCCCCCCACCCTATCCACTTGCCCTTTTACTGGAATTTTATACATGTCTAGACACATACATTGTTCCCTCTTTAACCCTTTCCCGATGAGAGTAAGGTTCTGTCCTACATGCTCCTCCCCCTACTACTTTATTCTATATCATTATTTCTTTGTATGCCTCATTTGTAGGAGATATTTATGGCCTTTTCTCTCTCCCTACAGGTTTATTTTTTAGAATCAGCCCATCATATGCAGCTTAGTCCAAGCCTTTCAAACAATCCAATAATGATGAGAGTCATGAGAGTATTAATAATATTTTCACAAAAAAGAAGTAAACAATTTGGTCTTACTCATAATTGATCTTTAACATTTACTTTATATTTCTCCTGGATGTTATATGTCAAATTTTCCCTTAAGTTCAGCTGTTTTTGTCACAAATACCTGAAAATCTTTCAGTTCATTAAATTTCATTCAGGATTACACTGAATTTTGCTGGGTAAGTTACCCTTGGTCATAACTCCAGCTCTAATAAATAAATAAATAAATCCAGCTCTAATAAATGTAGAATTCCAAGACCTGCAGTCCTGAAATATAATAGCTGCTGCTAAATTTTATGTAATCCTTATTTTAACTACATGACATTTAAATTGTTTCTTTTTCTTGTTGCTTCCAACATTTTCTCCTTAACCTGGGAACTTTGAAAATTGGCTGTGATATCACTGTAAGTTTTCTTCCTGAGATATCTTTCGAGTGGTGATTGGTGGATTTCTTCCTACTTCTGCTTTGCCTTCTTATTCTAGAACTTCCAGGCAAATGTGCCCAATATTTTCTTGTAATATGATATCAAGATTCTTTTTTTTAATCATAATTTTCTGGTAGTCTGACTATTCTTATATTATTTCTCCTCAATCTGTTCTCCAGATCAGTTGTTTTACCTGATGAGATATTTTACATTTTCTCCTATTTTTTTCATTTTTTGATTTTGTTTTATGATTTCTTGGTGTCTCAAAATGTCCTTAGTTTCTCTTTTCCCAATTCTAGTCTTCAAGGAATTATTTTCTTTCTTAAATTTTTGATTATTTCAGGTTAGTTGAATTTCTTTTCATAACTTTCTTGATTTTCTCAGATTGTTCTTTTATTTTTCTAATTTTTTCTCCTCAATCTCTCTCATTTGGTTTTTAAAGTCCTTTTTAAGTTCTTTCAAGAACTCTCTCTGCTTCATATCATTCAACTTTTCTCATTGAAAAAAGAGTGACTGTTTTAGCTCCATTATCTTCCTCTGAATGTGAACCTAGATCTTCTCTATCTCCATAGTAGCTCTCAATGTTTGGGTTCATTCTCCTTAGCATATTCGTTTCTAATTTTATTTCCTGATTTTGTTTTTAACAACTATTAGTGTAATCAAATTCTGGTCCAGAGGTATAGGGGATAATGCCCCAAGCCTCAGGTTCTTCTTATTGTTACTTTCTGAAGTTTATTCTGGAGATCAACCTTGGGCTTTCTTCTCCTCTCGTAAGCCATAGGTATGGCCCCCAGCCACACTGTCCTGTGAGTGATCAGTTCCCTGAGGTCCCTCTGGTGGCTGGAAACTTTAGCTGTATTCTCTCCTCAGTACTGAAACCAGGGACTCTTTCTTCTGCAAGTGCCCACTGCCAAAAAAAACCCTCTCCCCCTCCCCCCCTCCTTCCTTCCTCACTGTTGCACTCACCAGATGTGTGTTACCACCTTCTACACTCCACCCTCAGGCCCAGATGCTTCTGGTCAACTCAGCTATGCTTCTTGTCCCTCAACAATGGAAAGTACTTCAATCTTCTCCCACCCATCCTTTAGACCCATACAAAGTCTGGGAAATAAAACTTTCTAAGGCTGAGACTGCCTTTCAACTTCAGCTGCCCCATGGGATTTTTGCTTGTTGATTCAGCAGAGTGGGCCTGGAGGTGTTTATACTTCACTCAGGCTGAACCTCTGCCCCTAGAGGTCAGGTCTTTCCTGGGGTTTCTCAAATTGTCTTAGCAAAACAACATTACCCAGATTTTTGTTTATTTTTGCTACTCTGAGTCACGTTCTGGCTCCCCCTCCCCCCTTTTTTAAAATGGAGGACATTTGTGGAGGACAAAAACTGATCTACTCTACCATCTTCCAGAATCCTTAGTATCTTTTCTTTCCAAAGTAGCATCCAGTGTAATCTTGTCCAGAAAGTACATGGTCTATCAATCAAAAGAATTACTTTCTACAAATGGCCCCTCACCTCCACTATAGCTAGGGAGTTGATATAGTTTTTACCTATATTCTAAAGAGTATAATTAGAGGTACCCTAACCAAAAAAGAAGCTCAGATATGAAAGTGCTATATGTTGATTCAAATCTTCCTAGATATTTATTCTCTGTGAGGTCTTGGGAAAATCACTTACTCTCTCTAATCCCCTCTAAAATAAGAAGTTTGGTCTAAATAGCCAGCAGTGTCCTTTCTGACAGCTCATGAGAACAAAAGCATTGTAAAGTTACTGTTGTTAGCACACCAAGCAATGCAGTGCTTCTGAACTTCTAGGATGTGAAAGTAGCGGATGTCATCAATGGTTTAGAGTAATGGAGTACTTTAGTCTTATCCTGAAGCTACTATTAGAGAGAAACATTTTTATTTTTTAAATTTATTTTTACTAATAGTGTTTGTGAGACATTCTAATTATAGCACTTGTGCAAAATGTGATTGTACCTTAATGTGAAAGAGAGCAAAAAAAACAAATCGAATTTTGCTTGGCAAAGAGGGGTGGTTGAATTTCCATTGGTTTGCTTGCATTGTGTCTGGGAATATGTTTTCTTATAGTGGAAATTTTTGTGGGTGGTGGTGTGTGTGATTTATGTGCTAAGGCATGCCACTCAATGTGTCACACCTAAGGAACACCAAAGGGACTTGGTCACAATAAACCTGTCATAACATCAATGAATGCCATGTCACTTTATTTTTACCCTTAGGATATGTAGAAATTTAAGTAAAAAGGACTTTTACAGTGTGAGATCCCAGGACCTCACACTTGCCTCTCTCTGAGGTGGTAGTCAGAGATAGTGGGAGAGGAAAAGAAAGGACAGGGTATATTGTCATTCTCCTTGTCACTGGTGCATAATACTTTCCTGGATTTAGTGGGTAACTAGTCAGTCAATCTATTAGCATTTATTAATTGTTTCCTATGTGCTAAGAACTGAGAATACAAATAGAAGCAAAAAAAAATGGCTACCCTCAAAGAGCTTATTCTAATGGTGGATAGTTCAGTCCAGAGTATAGCCTGGTAAGAAATGAAGAATTGGTCATCTTGGGCATACTCTTTGAATGGAGTTTCTAAGAGTAGCCAACCAATTACAGGAGGGACCTCAGAGATGGATGATAGCTTTGGGGTGAATTCCAGGTTGTTTTGCGACTATCTTTTGGCATAAAGGATTCTCTCCTGGAAGGACTTCCCCTACTGATCCTTGCTTTCTACAATTGGACTCATAATGTCATATACTACAGTGCACTTGTCAATAGGTTAAGTCCTTCTCCAGATATTTAATAATAATGGAATTTAAAGATCCCCCTGTATTGGCTTGGTTTTTGGATTGATTGTGGTAAAACCAAGAGCTTGTGAATCCCACTTGTGGGATGGACTAGTTGATGTGAAAAGAGTGCTGAACTGGGAGGAGTTGGTGATGTAATTTTAGAGAGACACAAGCAAAGAGAGAGGCAGAAGAACTTTTTTTGGAAGCAGCATCTTGGAGGCAGAGAGAGACAGAGAGGATTGCTGAGGGCCAGTTTGAATTGCTCAGGACTTTTTAGAGCTGCCACCCAGAGCTGCCAAGGACTGAGGAGACATGGCTGTTATGCTGGTATTTTGTCTGTTTTGATGTTGTTTTGCCAGATTTGTCCACTGGTGAAGGACAGTCCTGTTGTTGCAGAGATACTGGAACCTTGCTGTTGGTTCAGAGCTCCTGGACTGTTCTGCAGACAGAGAGTGAATTAACGAAGACACTGGCAATGTATCTTGTGGCCTTCCTAAGCTTTGTCTGCCCAGGAACAAAGATTGCTGAGAACTTCCCTCAGGTCAAGATGAAGAAAGGACCTCTCTTTGGGTATTAAATGCTGTGTTTAAGTTTGTTGTAACTCTGGGGTAGATGGCTTATTCAGTTGTAATCCAAGGGTGAGAAACTTTTGACTTTTTTGTGATCCGTGATTGAACAAATGAATGTACTTTATTTATGATTGGAAACTAATCTCCATTTGAGAAGAGGGGATTTGTGATTGACTAAATGAATGTACAGCCTAGGGATGGAGAAGTATTTAGAAGAGGGACTTTGTGAATGATTAAATGAATGTAATGTCCAGGGGTGGGGTAGTACTTGATTGAATTACACTTGGTAAATGCTGTATTTTGAATTATGCTATATTTTGTTTCTCTCTGTTCTTAATTTGTCACTGAATAAAATGGAGAGCACCTATGCTGGTATTTTGAACCTTGGGAAGTTGCCTTTGCTTGGCATTACAGATATACAGCTAATGTCTAAGGAAAAGTCTGTGCACCAGCCACAATCATGGGGGAGAACAACCCCTTAATGATTTCAGTGCTGATAATAACATGTAAAACAAAGGGAGTCAGTTCAATGCAAAGCTTTATTGGAAACAATGAGAAAAAGGGAAAGGAGAGAGAGAGGAAAAGAGGACCCAATATGTAACTCAGACATGCACACTAACATAGACGAAAACTGATATAAGGGCAATGCCGCATTGGGGAGCACAAAGATACAAGTCCATTCAGTAGCAAGGGGGTCCTCCAGGAGGAAGATGTGCTCCTGCTAGGGGGTGGAGTGGTGTGATTTCTGGAATAAAAGAAAAACTGAGTGAAAAAAATCCACATTATTTTATTCATCATTATTAATCTTGTTAAGAGCCATTAAAATTTTCTGGGGCAAAGGACAGTTTGGCTTTATTTTATACCATTTCTGTGAAATGTGCATTTCACAGAAACATGGAATGGATAAAACCATGAATATGTGAATCTTAATTAGTGGGTAACTTTTAAAAATACTCTATATCTTACCTTGTTTCTGCTATTAAAAAAATAATTTACTTGGTCATTTACATAGTTCAAGAATTGCTTATGTCAAAAGAGTGACTATCAGCCTCTTGAGACCTTTACTATCCATGGTATATAATAGTGATGCCTAAAAAGATATCTGTCATATGCTTTACTGAGAAGCATGATGTCTTTTAACTGTTGTAGGACTAATCGTCATAAAAGAGAATCATAGTTATAGTGCTAAAAGTTGTCTCCAGTGTTATCTAGTTCACACCATCCCCCTAATTTTAGAGATAATAAACCTAAAGTTAATGGAGGTTGTCTTTTGTCCAAAAGTTATACATGTAATAGGAACCAGAGGTGAGATTTAAATCTAGGTTCTCTTGACTTCAGTAGATAGTCTTTTCCCTCACTGAACCTAGCTCCCTTTTGGATGTATGTTACACAGAATGGATACACATGCTCCCCCAGGGCAGCTGTCAATAGGATAAGTCTTGCTATAATCTTACTGATAAGATCACAAATATATTAAATCTTAAGAGTATTACACAACTCATGTTGAAGTATACAGGGGTAAAATAAATAAACGTATGTAACCCAGTAGGAGACCTCTGTTGTCTAGAAACAAACTCATTTGTTTTGACTATCAAAATCACACTGGGATACCCTAAGTAGAAGAAAAGCAAGAGTCAAGCATATTAATTTTCAAGGTTTGGTTCATTTAAAAGTCAAGAGATAAGACATTTGTTAGAGAAAATTGAAGGAAATCAAGACTGATGAACCCAAGAAAACAGAACATGCACCATCCTTTAGAATGAGTACTAAAGAATTGAAAATGTGGTTGTCTGCTTTTCACTGTTGTTTGTTCATTCATTTTCAATCATGTCTACTATTGTGACCCTTTTGCGGTTTTCTTGGCAAAGATAACAGTTGGAGTGGTTTGCTGTTTCTTTCTCTAGCTCATTTTACAGATGAGAAAACTGAGGCAAACAAGGTTAAATGACTTACCCAGGGTCACACAATAATAAATATCTGAGGCTGGATTTGAATTCAGGTCTTCCTGACTCCAGGCCTAGTTCTCTGTCCACAGCACTCTATTTAGCTACCCCATGCTTTTCATTGCACTTTAGTTAAATACTTTTTTTCAACTATATTCATAATTTCCCTTTTTTAATATGATTTAAATGCATTTAATGCTTTCTAAATAATATCTTAATTAGAATTAGAGATTAACCTATAAACAAAATCCTTAAAATAATCTTTAAAAATAAATGAGTTTTAAGAAAAGGTATGCACAACATTTAAGGTAGAGTCAGAAGCCTAGTAGTAGTTCACATCTTGAATTTAAGTGCTGCAGACTGAGGACACACAAGGAGAGAAACAAACACAGGCGACAGTGTAAGCTGGCAACTCTTACACAATTTGGTATTTTGCTGAGTTGTCTGGAGTACTAAGCAGTTTGGTGACTTGCTCAGAATTCCAGTCAGTAGGAGTCAGAGGTAGGTCTTCAGGACACTGGGGCCAGGTCTCTATCCACTATGCCACTTAAAGGACACAATGCGTTAAAGGTCAACTCAGATCTCTGATGCTATCAGCTTCCAATGTCTCCTGTTGATGTGATTATGCTCCTCCACCTAGTCAGTTCCCTACTGGTCTCCACTGAATAAAGGGTTTCTACTGAACAGATTGTCTTTGCCAGACACTCCTCTCTGCTAGGCTTAAGAGGCTGCTGTTGAGTATTACTCTGCTTTTCTCTTGGTCACCACTAACTACTGCTAGGTATAGCTGTACTTGGGAAATGATTACAGTGCTTCTTTCTGCTTCTAGCTTCTCACTTCAATTAGAGTCCTGGTATGGGACCTTTTCCTCTGACATATCTTTCAGTAGAAAACCAAAGCTTCCTTCTTTTAGGGAAAAGGTAGAAACTCTATCAAACCCATTGTGTGTGCATGTGGGGGGCAAGCTATTTTCTAAGATAAAAATAGTAAAGTAGAAACCATCCCACTCACTACAACCCCCTCACAAGTAGCACCCAGTCTGACTCTCTCAGATCCTTGGAGAGAAAAGACTTTTACATATAGAAAGAGTCTTTGTCTCAAGTACCCAGCTTCTGGGACACCAAACAGGGTCATTCATAGCTACAAATACCATTGGAACTTAGTTTCCTGATCACCAAATTTAATGCCTCAGTCAGAGGCCTCACTCCATCTTTGAGGGAAAAATTCCTTCTGAGTGTCTGTTTAATTGTGATTGCTAGGGTATACCTGGTCAGCTAGATGGTGCAGTGGATAAAGCTCCATGCCTGGAGTCAAGAAGAACTGAGTTCAAATTCAACCTCAGACACTTAATTTACTGTGTAACCCTAAGAAAGTCATATAACCCTGTTTGCCTGAGTTTCCTCATCTATAAAATGAGCTGGAGAAGGAAATGGAAGACCACTCCAATATCTTTGCCAAGAAAACACTCAATGGGGTCACAAAGAGTCAAACGTGACTGAATCAACTGAACAACAAAAACTTTTTCAACAGCTTATCTAGAGGCTATTGTCCACCAGAAAAGAAACAAGACTTGTGAAGTTGTGGTCCTCAGTTTTTCCTTTATTATAATATGTTGATAAATTCTTTATTTATTTATTTTAAACATTCATTTTTTTAAAATTTAGCTTCAATTTCTTTTTCCCCCATCTGTTGCTTCGCCTCTATTGAGAAGGCAAGCACTGTGCTATCAATTATACACATGATATCATGCAAAACATATTTCCATATTAATCATATTACAAAAAGAAAAGCAAGAAAAATAAAGTGAAACAATTATGTTTTAATCTGCACTCTTACTTCATCACTAACGTTTCTGTATTTTTCATCATGAATCTTTTCTTTTTCCTCTTCTGTTACTAGGTACAATCCATATTTTTGTATATATTCAAACATTTTACTTAGATTGTCAGGTTTTTGGGGAAAATGAGCAAAATAGTTCAAAACAACTTTTTCAATCTCCTTTTCATTGGTGGTACATTCATCCTTTTCATTTTTCATAACAGTAATTTGGTTTTCATTTTTCTTTTTTAAAAAATCACATTGGCCAATGATTTGTCTATTTTGTTGGTTTTTTACATAAAACCAGCTGCTGATTTTATTTATTAGTTCAATGATTTTTTTAGCTTTTAATTTTACTTATCTCTCCTTTGAGTTTTAGGATTTTTGTTTTCATGTTTAATTGGGGATTTTAAGTTTGTTCTTTTTTCTAGGCTTTTTAATTGCATGCCCAATTCATTAATCTACTCATTCTCTTTTTTTCCCAACTCACTTAAGTGTTTAGTTTATCCCACTTAAGTGTTTTTTATCCCCTCTTCTCTTATTCCCTTCTCCCATAAGAGAGATTCATATACTTAATTGAATGTGCATATTCATTATTCCCTTTGAATCAATTAAGTTCAAAGTGAAGTTCAAGTGTTGCCTGCCATCAACACTAATATAAAAGTTTTTCACTGCATACTTCTTTTATGTAAGATACAATTCCCCATTCTTCCTTTCCCTTCTTTTCCCCTTTGCATTCCTCTTTCCCATCCTTTCTTTTTTTTTCCTGAGAGCATCACAGCATGATTGTCTCACAACCATGCGCTCTGTTTATGATTCTCCTAGCTGCCCTAATAATAATTAAGTTCTTAAGAGTCACATGTATCATCACCCCATGTAGAAATGTAAACAGTTTTAACCTTATGAGTCCCTTATGATTTCTCTTCCATGTTTATCTTTTCATACTTCTCTTTTTGAATGTCAAATTACATTTTCTTTTTGAATGTCAAATTTTCTACTAGCTTTTGTCTTTTCATCAGGAACATTTAAAGGTTGGCTATTAAAAAAAAATATCAATTTTCCCCCTGAAGGCTTATACTCTGTGTTGCTGTGTAGGTTATTCTTAGTTTTAATCCTAGTTCTTTTGCCTTCCAGAATATCATGTTCCAAGCCCCCTGCTCCTTTAATATAGAAGCTGCTACATCTTGTGTAATCCAGACTATGACTCCATTTTATTTGAATGATTTCTTTCTTACTGCTTGCAGTATTTTTCCCTTTAACTAAGAGTTCTTAAGTTTGGCTCTAAAATTCCTGGTAGTTTTCATTTTGGGATCTTTTTAAGGATTGTTTCAATTTCAATCTTAAATGTTTCAATTTCTGTTATCCTTTCTAATTCTAAGGAACTGGATCAGTTTTCCTTGATAATTTCTTGAAATATGATATCTAGGCTCTATTTTTGAACATCACTTTCAAGGAGTTCAATAACTCTTAAATTATCTCTTCTTGAGCTATTTTCCAGGTCATCTGTCTTTCTTATCAGATATTTCACATTTTCTTCTCTTTTTTTCATTCTTTTGACTTTTATTTCATTGTTCCTTGATGTCTCATGGAGTTATTAGCTTCCACTTGAGCAATTCTAAATTTTAAGGAATGATATTCTTCAGTGAGTTTTTGTGCCTCTTTTGTCATTTGGTCAATTCTGGTTTTGAAGATTTTACTTTCTTCAATATTTTTTGTGCCTCTTTTACCAAGTTGTTAATTATCTTTTCATAATTTTCTTATATCGCTACAATTTCTGTTCCCCATTTTTTCCTCTACAGCTCTAAAATCTTTCTTTAGCTCTTCCAGGAATTCTTGCTACTTCTGTGTTCAATTTGAATGTTTTGTTTTCCCCTTTGAGGCTTTGCTTATTACTTTTTTCACATTGTTGTCTTCCGAGTTTGGGGGTTTCTTGTTATCATAGTCCCTCTTATGGCTAGTTTCCTTTTTTATTGCTTGTTCATTTTTTTCCATTATATTTCTTGACTTTGAACTTTTTGTTAAAATTGGTCTCTTCTTCTGGATTGTAATGGGTCACTTTCCTAAACTTTAGGCTTTTCAGCTTCTGTTTTCAAAGTTAGTTCTGGTGTTCTGTAGGATTTTCCAGTGCTTGCAATGTAGTATGATGCAGTGAGAGGTGTGATTATTGTTCTCCTTGCCTGAGCTCTGCTCTTAACCCAGGAGGGGCCCCTGCTCATCTGTAGTCACAAATGCTAGTGCTTCTATGTGTTTTGGAACTATGATCAGGGTCCCTCCTTCCCCATGGTTACAAGCACAAGTCCTCCTCTCTTGCCCTGGAACTGTGATCCAAAATTGTGTGTAGTCGATGCAACTAGACCCTGTGCTCATTGTCTGCAAAAGGTCTTCTGTAATCTCTTTCTGACCATTCCCCTTACCATCTCTGGACTGAAAGGTAATGAAACTGCTGCTGCTGCCACCATGGCTACGTGGAAGACCCACACCTACTGCTGCATACACTTCAGGGTGCCCCCCACCCCATTGTTACAGTCCTTTCTTGCCAACTTCCTACATTGTCTTAGGTTGGAAAAAATGTCTTACACCAACTTTGAGTTGTTGCTGTCACTCAATAATGCGATTTGATGTGATTTAAGGTGTTACTTTAAAGTTGTTTTAAAGGGAATGTTGGGAGAGTTCAATTGGGTTGCTGCCTATACTCCACCATCTTGGCTCTGCTTCTGTTGGTCCTTAGTTTTGCAATGACCAAACTCTTCTATCCCCTCATGACAATGAATGGTGGAAAAGGCACAGAACAAAATTAATCCTAGGAGGGTAAGGCCATTATTTCCTGTTTAGGTATATTCATGGCTTTTCAGAAGTATTTGTCTGGCAAAATGCTTTGTTAAGCACTATGTGTAGGTACTTAAATTATCTATTTTATTTGTCATTGAGTTGAGGGAGGGCACTAAGTTTTACCATGAAAATTAAATGGAAATTTATAACTAAGCACAAAGAAACAAAAAAGGTTAAATAGTTTTTCAACTACATAGGAAACTTCAACCTATTTGTCATGAATATTTTCTACTAAATCACACCTTATTCAATTCAGCTCCAAATTGTTGCTTTTCAAGATCTTTTTGTTTTCTAACTATGTCTTTCAGAATCCAAAGAGATTTGAGTGATATTGGGCATGGCATATAACATGTAAAATTACCAATATAAAATAAAATAAAATTGCCTGTAATGTACAGTCAACAACTAACCACTGATACAGTCATTTCTATATAGTCAGACTATCATCTTGTTTGTTCAAAGATTAAAATAAAGATCAAAATCAAAGAAAAAAAATTGCAATGGGATGAATACATGGAGTACAATCAAAATAGTTCTAACCTGGATTGGATTTTTAAAAAAGGACATTTACCTAAATTATTATTTACAACAGTTTTATCTAATATAAAGCAATCCCCATGATAGGAATGAAAAGACCTAGCAATCAATGCAGACAACAAATATCTGCCTTCATATTAATCAAAGAATTTCAGAGATGGAAAGTACTCCAAGGAAGAACTCTACCAAAAAGCACATGAAACGCAACAAATTCTCTATAACATACCTAAGTGATCATCTGGCCTTTACCTGAAGACCTCTAGTGGTAGGGAATCCACTACCTAAAAAGCTGACAATTCTATTTTTGTATAGTTCTAATTGTATGGAACCTTTTCTGTACATCAAGCCCAAATTTGCTTCTTTGAAGCTTCTACCTCTTGATCCTCCTTTGACAGTAGATGCTTACTAAATGCTTACTGATTTCATTTGACATCATTACTTCTATTATGGTATTGAAAGAAACACAGATTTGTGCTGTGAATCATGGATCAAAGTTGCCTATATTTAGTGAGATATAGTTAGAGTAAATGTGGAGGGACAAAGCAAATACAAGGCAAATAGAAAATAAGCACTTATTAATTTGTGCCAGGCACTGTCTTAAGCACTTTACAAACATCTCTTTTGACCCTCACATCAAGGCTGGGATGTAGATGCTATAATAAGATGCCATTTACCATTGAAGAAACTGAGGCAACCAGATATTGACAATCCCAGGATCATACAGCTAGTATATGTGTGAGGCTTGATTTGTCTTGCTGACTCCAGGTCTAACATTCTATCCACTGCAATCTGGCTGCCTCTATAATTATACCTGGCAGAACAGCACAGGTATAACACAAAATGGAACCTAAATTGATTTTGATTTTACCCTTCATCTATTGTCACAGTTAAGTAAGGCTGTTCACTGAATGCCTTATCCTGATGTCTTGTGCATTAAAATTATAAGAATAAGTGATGAGGATGTCTATGGTCAGTGTCACCCTGCCGCTACCTATCTAATTTACACAAGCTGAGATTTCTATCATTTCCTATCACTAGAGAAAGTTGCAAGGCTAAAAGTAATGGTATGTAATCTACTGCTTATAAATGTGAGAATTCCATTTAAATCTTAATATGTTTAAGGACCAATTAGTTTAACTCATTTAGAATGGCAAAAGCAGGTTACCCAAAGTCTTCCTCCTGCTCAACATCAAGGATTAGGTCACTTTTTAATCTTTGGGTGCCATTTGAACCAGGCTAAAAATGCCAGATGTGATCAGGGCCCAATCTAGGGAGAAGCTAGAATTCATTTAGTGAAATTCAGCAAAATCCTAGGAATTTTTCCTGCAGGTGCCCCACATGAAAGTGATAGCTAATCATGTCAGCACAAATGTCAGACATACAATAGACAACTCCCATCAGAAGGATCGCTCTCTAAGAATGATTCATTTTAAAACATTTCTCATTTGTGACAGTTACAGGTTAGTCTCAGACTGGAGATGCTTGCATACTTAATTGACTGAAATTAATCCCTTGCACAAAGAAAAGTAGTGAGAAAATTGTGAAGATAAATGAGGATGGGCTTGGATGTTTTGGTGAATGTATTTCATGGAGTGTGATATGCATTTAATAGAGGTAGGGAGAGACAGGGATAGTTAAGTTGATATCTGTACCACTTCAGAATGATCAGAAATTTAAAGAAGGCTTAAAGGTCATCCTAATATTTTATGATAATTAAAACAAAGTCTCCTGTTACTAAGAGAAATTCTGATAGGAGGAGAGAGGAGAGGCTATTAATTTGAATTTGTTAAAGTTGTAGCCAAGCCTTTTGGGAGCCATAGCAGGTGAGGATTTGCAAGCTGTATCAGGAAATGTGTTAAACAGCTGAAAAGATTGTGCTGGCTTTGGTTCACAGCACTGGTTACCGAGGAAGGCTTTGGTCCTCTGCTAGCCTGCAGATTTGTTAAAACATAGGTCTTCTATTTCAAAGTGAAGGTGAGGTAAATTTATACTAATTGGGAATATATCAATCATATGTTTGCAGTATATGTTTTCTTTTTGAGGCAATTCCCAACTTACTTAGTCTAATACTTTACCAGAAGGTGGGATTTCCCATTACACAAGGTATAAGTTTAAGATGCAGTTGGGATGGAGAAATTTCTTGCAATAGATTTAAACAGTAACTAAAGTAGACTTATATATGGTTAAGTTTAATTACGAAGAATAATTTATTAGGTGGTTGGATCTTCTCTGATACCCTAGAGTTTTCCCCAGAATAGGAAACAACAAAAAGTAAAAGTTCTCCAGCCTCTATCTTAACAACATTCAGTGCCCTGATCAGCTCCCAAAGACTTCTGCAAAATTTCACATTTAACCAAGGATGGCTATTGTCATTGTAGGCCAGAGAATTGACTGGATGAAGTAATTCTTCCCAGATAATGTTCCTCATTTTAATTAAGACTGCCAACTTAATTATGGCTGATATTTCAGCAGTGTTTTAAGGGTTATTAAGCATTTTACATACATTATCTCATTTGAGTTTCATGACTATACCCTGTAGGAGATGGAGCAGGAAGGAAACCAAAGTTAAAAAGAATAGGGATGCAAGCCCATGTTGGCTGGCTACAAATCTAGTGTTCCTTCCTCTACAGCATAGTCCTGATTTACAGTTAAATCTTGAATTTTGTCCTTTGTTCTTGAAGAGGACCATGATATCATAGAGATGATGACATGACTTGCAGTTGACTTTGATTTAAGTGAGGGAGGGCTGTGCAAGGTCACCAGCCTCACTTTTTCCTCCAGAACCATCTGGGTCCAGTGGCCAGATATTCATCAGGACAACTGGAGATAGCACAGGATGCAATGGGAGACACTGGCTCTTTTAGGCTAAGGGAGGTCTTGAATAGTCTTCTTTTAGTAGTCATTCAAGGGATGACCCCATTAATAAAAAATAAAATCAAACTGGAAAGGGAAGACCTTCATGCTTCCTGGCCAAAAGAGAAACAGTTACTATTTAGTATTTACAGCTAAATTTGATGTGCATAATGTAGAATGGTCTCTGTAGCTATATTCTCTATGGTTCTAATGGACTCCAGGTACTAATTTTAAAGATGAAATGAAGAGTTAGCTAGCATAGGTGTATATACTGCCCAAGAACCCCTGATAGATGAAAGGCAGACACATAGTAAGAATGAGGGACGGCTTGATTGTACAGCATTGAAATTCCCAAAATATAAAAAGAACCAAAGTAAGGTCCTCAGTGTTTAGCTGTATTCTCCACAGAGGATTTATGGAAGAAGTTTCTTTTGTCTATTTTTGGTTTTTGATTCATTTTTCAGTTATGTCCATTTCTTCCTAGCCCCATTGAGGTTTTCTTGGCAGAGATACTAAAATGGTTTGTCATTTTCTTTTCCAGCTCATTTTATAGATGGGAAAGATTAAGTAAACAGGGTTAAGTGACTTGCCCAGGGTCACACAGCTAGTAAGCATATGAGATTTTTTGGGAATTGGTTACAGATTTCATTAAAGGATCCTACTATTCTATGACTTAGTTCAGTCTATCATTCAGTCAATAAGTATTTATTAAGTACATACTAGGTCCCAGGCAGTGTGTGCTAAGTTTTGAGGATACAAAGAAAGGCCAAAAAAAAAACAGTCCCTGTTTTGGAGGACTTGAACTCAGGAAGATGTCTTCCTCACTCTAGGTCTGGCACTCTCTCCACTATGCCACCCAGAGATAGTTTATATCTATGTAGAGGGAGATCACATTTTTAATGAGATCACATACTAGTGAAATTAGTGAAATAAGCACATGAGAAAAGGTAAAATCATTTATTTGAGACAACACAGACCCAGGGATCAAAAATCATAAATTTTGACTTTCTGAGATTGGCAATGACTGATGTACCCAGTTTCCTCATGTAACTTCTATGTGTCTCCTTTGATAAGTGAGTCCTTAAAGGTCTATTACTATGGACAACTACACATGTATTTTCTATGAGTAACTCTATTAGCCAGTGGCATAAATTTAAATTCTGCTCCCAACCCTGACCGCAAGGCATAATTTTCATGGGTTTCTTATACTCAACCTTCTACCTAGAGTAGGCACTTTTATCATATATTTTTGGAAATTCCTTCTATTGGCATGAGGCTCTTTACATGAATTCATCAACTAGAAAGGTGGGGGGAGAAAAGTCATGGCCCTTTTGGATATCTCTTATTGTCTACAATTTTTTTGTTTTGTTTTTAGTTATGTAAAGCCAAAGTTCTCCTCCCTATACTTTCTACCCTTTGTTTCTAGCTCCCCAATCTGTAGTCTAGTAGACTAAGTTAAATTTCCATTTCACAAGATCATTATTAAATATCTGAAGATTGCTCTCAGATCCCCACTAAACCTTTTTATCCTCCAGACTAATGTCTCAAGGAAGGTTTCAATGCCTCTTTAGGAAAAAAAAAATACTAGCCTAACTTCCTAATTAGGTGGTAGGGAAAAGAAGTCAGAATATAACTCCTACCACACTGACGCTGCCTACAGATTCACCTCTCTGCTCATCAATTTACATCCCTGGGAAGAAATGTATACTTTGTATCTGGTTTCCCACTCTGCATCAGTCCCTTGGGCTCTGGTAATCCTGAGGAATCCAGGTTTCTGTTGAACCACAGTTTCATATTTATTATTCCTTCATCAAACAATACTCAGTTGACATGCTGAAGCTCATGGTAGGAGTTTTTCACCATCTGGATCAACCTCTAGATGTGCTCTCGCTTGTCAATATCTCTCCTAAAGGGAATTGGTTACACATTTCATTAAGGAATCCTGCTATTCTAGGACTTAGTTCAGTCTATCATTCAGTCAATAAGTATTTATTAAGTACATACTAGGTCCCAGGCAGTGTACTAAGTTTTGAGGATATAAAGCAAGGCAAAAAAAAAAAAAAAACCAGTCCCTGTTTTGGAGGACCTCACACTCTAATCAGGGTGATGACGTACAAATGACTGGCCATGGAGAGGGGAGGAAGTGGTCAGCATAATCAGGTGATTAGTGGAATTACTGAGACATGGAAGAGAGGACAATTCCTTCCTCTCCAGAGAGAATATGAATCAGGATTTTAATTGTCATAAATAAAAGAGTGCTTCATCAGAAACCTGAATTTCTCAGGATTGCCAGAATTCAAGTGACTGATACAGAGTTGGAAACCAGGTATAGGAGTACAAATGTTAAACCAAGGATGTCTTGTTGATGATTAGGGAGGTGATCTGTAAGGAGTGTCAGAGTGGTAAAAGCAATATTCTAGCCCTTTCCCTCTACCATCTAACTAGTAAATTAGGGTATGTTTTCCTAAATAATTATTAAGACCTTCCTTGCGACTCGAATGGCTCAGAGGACTGAAGAACAGCACGTCCTCATAACCTTACTACAAAGCATCCTTAAGGAGCTTCAAGAAACCCCTAATGTTTGACTGGTAGTTCACAATGTGAAACTAAGTCTGGTGGAAAAAAATGAACCACTCAGGGACATGAGATTCTTTCAGCTGAATCAAGTCAAAAGATCCTCAACACTTACCCTGTTGAATATCTATCTCTTGCTGTAGCTAAGTAAATCTCTTTTTATTGACTGTTGAATGGCCTATTAATACATCATTTTGTTCAAATATGAAACTTAACCTAAGCTACCAAGGTATTGGTCTGAATCAGGCTCAGTCAGAACAGTCAGCAGTATATCTATCTGTCTATATGCTTTCTCAAAATATAGGCTCTTCATGAAGGAGAAATGTATTCCCCCTTCCTTTTAATAGATTAATCAGTAAATATTTATTAAGCACCTACTATATGCCAGGCCATAAGCTAAGTGCTAGGGATACAAAAAGACAAAAAAGACAGTCTTTACCCTCAAGAAGCTTACAGTCTAATGAGGGAGACAACATCCAAGCAAATATCTACAAAGTAAACTTTTTAAAGGATAAGTAAGTAATAATTAAAGGAGGGAAATCACTGGAAGTTAAGAGGTACTAAGGAAGCCTTCCTGCTGAAGGTAGGATTTCAGTTGGGACTTAAAGGAAGCAAGTGAGGTAAATAGATGGAGTGAGGAAGAGAGAGCATTTCAGGCATGGAGGATAGCCAGAGAAAAGAGGGGAGATGAAAGATGGAGTGTCTAGTTCATGGAACAGTCAGGAGTCCAGTGTCAATGGAGCAAATGGTATGTAAAGGGGAGTAAGATATAAGAAGGGTAGAAGGGGCTGAGTTATAAAGAAAGGATTTTTGAATGCCAGAGTATTTTGTATTTGCTCTTGGATGTGATAGGAAGCCATTAGAGTAATTATGTTAGCAGAGGATACTTGAGGCAGGCAGACTTACCAACAGTCAATCAAAAGGGATTGAAGTAATCAAGAAATGAGGTACTAGAGATTTGTGACAATGACTCCAACAATCATTTAGTTGTGACCTTGAACCCAGATTCTATCCTTCCTTGAAAGTTTCCTTAGCCTAAGAGGGCCATAATTTAGAGGATCTGCATTGACAGAAGGCTGCTTTCAGTCATGAGCATCAACATCGTACACTGTCTCCTTTGTTTTCTCAGAAACATTTCAAATTTAGTCTCAATATTCAGAAGTTAAAAATGAATAGAGCTATCCAAAAGTGGAATGGAAGTAGTAATTTTCTCCTCATTGGGGTCCTCTCACTCAAATTTGAATGATGATTGGCACATAGATGGTAAAGGGAATAATTGTCCCAGGATACCTTAGGTCAGTTGTGTTCTGAGGTACTTTCCAAGTATAATAGGGAGCAGGAGCACAGAGCAGCATTGTTGGAACTCCCCACATGGAGGAGGCTAGGTGGCCTGCTTCAAGGAGAGTTATGATTCCATAGAGTGGAAATAAGTTGGAGAGACTTTAAAGCATTGTAATGGCAAGCAAAGAAGTAAACATCTCCTTTCAGCTATTTAATTATTCGGCACCTTGTTTCAAGTTGAGGCTTGCCCTTGATTATATCAAGTCTTTTGTTGAGAAGCAGAACTTATGAACCCCACAACTTGTGAACCCTAGAACTTGTGAACTCCTGCTGCTGATGCAACAGGAAGAGGAGGAGCTAATGGCCATGTGTAAGGAGAGGCCCAGGCTGGAGAGAGCAGAACGGAGAACTGAGCACAACTGAGAAGAACTGAGCACTGAATAGAACTGAGCACAACTGAGAAGAACTGAGCACTGAATAGAACTGAGCACAACTGAGAGAGTACTTGTGTTGGCAATTTTGAGAAGGGAACATTTGTGGTGGCGTCACTGTTTGTCTCTTCTGTCTGTGTGGATGTTTGTTTGTGATAACTTTGTACAGAAGCCCTGGAACCTTACTGGAAGCTCAGAAAGAGGATTTTCTGGTTTTCTGTCGACAGAAGTCCTGGGGGAAAGTTTTGGAGGTCCTGGGACTTTACTGGTGATTTGTGTTGACCTCTTGGACCTTGTTTGTGGGTCTGCATTGATTTTTATACTGATGATTTGTATTGAATTCTCAAACCTTATTGGTGGGTCTGTGCTGATTTCACAGGCAGATAGTGAATTGATGATGATACCAGCAATATGTATGAATGCTATTGTGGATCTTTTAAGCTTTGTCTTCCCAGAATCAGAAACTGTGAAGAACTTGAGGTGGATGTTGGGTGGATTGAGGTAGGAGTTGGACCCATGGAAGAGGAACCATGGAATCTGAGAGCCAGTCTCAAGTCAAGATTAAAAGACCTCTCCTTAGGTACTGAGTGCTGACTAAGAAGATCATGATTTACTGTGTCCTGGGGGTGGGAGAACTCTGTACTCTGTATCTTGTACCTCTTAAGGATGATTGAGTTAAGGATGATTGGAAACTAATCTCTGATCAAGAAGAAAGAAAGCTTTTTGACTAAGGGATTAAGACAATGTGACCTAGGTGTGGAGACCTTTGTACTCTGTGTCACTTAAGGAGGCTTGCTTCTTAAGGATGATTGAGTTAAGGACTTACTAAATGATTGTACTTTGTTTAAAATTATGTGGCCACATTGGTGAAAAATATGTGGCCACTTTAGTGATAACTTGTTATGCTATAACATTGTGAATGCTGTACTTTGATTTCTGTCAATGTTTTGTCTTAGTTTATTTCTGAATAAATAGAGAGTTCACTATACTATGTAATCAGAAATTTGAAGCTGTTCACAGTAGCAGTCCTGGAAAGTGACTCGTGCTTGACTTTACAAGCATGCATAGATATTCTGTAACTATCAGCTCACGATCATGTGGTAGAGAGCACATTCTTTGATTAGCAGTATTTGAAGAAGTGAAACTGGAGGCACTTTCAGAAGTCTTTTGTTGTGTTTGGTTCTCTCTCGGTGGATTTCTGCTCTTGGTTTGGTCCCATAAATGACAGTATCTAGTGAGAGACAATGCTATAAGGGGAGAGGTCTTGGACCCTCTCCCTCTGAGAAAGACATGTGGACCCATGAACATGGGTCTTCATTCTTTGTCTACCTCTGCTTTTGTTCATTCATTTTATGTAAAGGATATTAATCTTGACTCTCTGTAACTGTGAATTTCAAAAGCTCATTAGAGAGAGTCACGGGGAGTCCAGGAATTCAGGAATCTTGTGTTGGCTTTTTCAGACTGCCAAGTGTTGGTGCTGGAGGAATTAGAAGAGACTTTCAGGACCAAGCCTAGAGTAGATGAGAGGACTCATCTGGCAAAGATATTTTGATTGGACCTGAACTTGGTGGGACCAATGCTCTGCAGAAACTGTACTAAGTCTGTGCCCACACTCCCCCAAAACCTGGCTAATAGAGGGGAGTTTTCCCTCCCAGATGAGAAGTCCTATTAGTGGCATTCTGTGTATATGCTAGTCTCTATTATAGTTGGGGAAAACCTTTGTGCTTTTTGTTCTTCCTATATCTTCAAAGTAAATATCCCCTTATAAAAATCAATTGATGTTGATTGTTTAAATTCAACTGGAGTACTTGTCATTCACTGGTGGTTAACAGTGAGTGAGCTAATAGCTTTAGTGAAGAGACTCTACAACTCTTTCAGTAGTACCCCTAGAATCTTGTATAAGAAATTACAATCTAGGTCTAAGATAGGATCTAAGAGTATATTTGTCACACAACTAACTCCAGACTTGTGTGAAATTGTGAAAGCTTCTCTGAAATTTCCTGCAAGTGAGTATATATTATAAAAATGTTTTGCCCTTGGCTACCATATCTTTCCACTTTAAAGAGAAGATTAAGTGATTGTTGACTAGGATGATTCCTGAGTTTTTAGATTTTCTTATATTGATGACTTTTATATAGGAGAATATATATTCAACTGGAGAAAATGGTCCATGTTTATGTTTTTTCCCCTTATTACATTTATTAGTTTTCATTATTAATAATATGAATAGGTCATTGTGGAGTCAGTCATCAAGAAACATTTATTAAGTGCCTACTATGTGCCAGGCACAATGTTATAATTTAGGAATAAAAAAAAATATAACAAAAAGTCCCAGCAATTGCAATTATGTGCTGTATCTTTTTTTTTTATCATTTTTTCTAGTTTTACCTATTATTTTGATCTTTTCTTTTAGCAAAGTTAACTGAGTCCAAGACATCCACTAAGATGAAATATATTTAATAATAAGAGCTAACATTTATATTCCTTCTATGTTCCAGTCACTGTGGTAAGAATTTTATGATTATAATCTTATTTGATCTTCAAAACAATCCTGGTAGGTAGGCATTATTATTATCTCCCATTTTACAGATGCGAAATTGAGGCACATAGAACTTTAGTTATTTTCCCAGAGTCACACAACTAGTAATGTTGTAATTAATGTACTAATGTAGTAAGTAACTAATGTACAAATGTAGCCTAAGGCTACATTTGAACCCAGGTCTTCCTGATTCCAGGCCCAGCTCTTTATCCACTACAATCACCTGCCTGCCATATATAGATATACAGATATAAATATAATAAATATATACAGATAGGTGTAGATAATATATATTATATGTCATATGTATATATAAATTTACCATGTCTAGCAACTTCCAACTCTCTTCTTGAAGACAGTTTTCATAACATCTAGGTGTGAAACTTATGCATACATTGTAAACCCACTGATGTCTTCTGTTTCCTAATCCTGAACTAAATTTTCTCTTTTTCACCTGTACAAATGTCTTTACAACACAATCACCGAATATTAAAATATATATTGATTTTGTAGACAGCATCTGACCAAATTTTTTGGAGCATTTCTCTATATCCTCATCTTCTGTAACAGATATTTATAGATAGGATAAATATTCATAATGATCTTTTTGCTTATGGTCAATCAGTCATTGTTCTTTAGTCCTGGGGATACGAAGAAAAGCTGCAGCAATTCAATGTGAGATGAGTAAATGCCAGATGAAGTGATGCCTTGAAGCACATGATAAAACTAAATCTAAAAATTCTATTATTTACTTCTCTAAGGAGAGCAGAGGAATTAACCCTCCCCTTAGCCACAACCCTTCTGGATCTCCCATTTTCATTTATAGAGAGAAAGTTAATATTAAGAAGATTCCATTCCTCTACTAGTATAGCAAATCTTTCACTTTGTGACAAGGACTTCACTTTCAGAGTAACAATTAAGTTAGATTTTATAGAAGCTTTGAAATCTTGATGGTTCATTAGCATTTTCCTTTCCATTTTCTGCCACTATATTACCCATGTTGCAGAAGATGAAAAGTTACTATTAGGACTAAGTCTTTCATATTTGTTTCAAGAATTACCCTTGCCACATAATATATCACATATCAAATGACCTAATAGTGCTGCAGCTCTCTACAAGCGCTGGTCCTCAGGACGCATTCACAGTCTGTTCTTGGAATTGTCCTGCAAGACTACTCAGCTTGGTAGACTCTGTCACAGCTTATACTCTGTATGATTAAGTTGTGAGAATTCTATTTCACTTCAATCATGGATGATGAATTGGAGAAGGATTTTCTGAATATGCAGTTTAATTTTGTTTTGGATATATTCATAGTTCGTATTTTAAAAAAGAAAATAGAAAAAAGCAACTAGTTCTAAGTGGATGAGTAGAATGAATTGTTATAATAAAATTACATAGGGGGCTTCATAGTTTCCCATTAAAGGGTAGATTTGAACTATCCCTTGTATCACTTCACTGCCAAAGGTCACAAAGGTAGTAAATGACAAAGGTGGGTTCCTTATCCTTTATCCTATTTTGGTATTAATTTTCATCTTTACTCTAAATAGACTTTAATCTGACTGTTCACAGACAATTAGTCCAGAAATCATCACACATTGTAACTGTGCTATTTCCTGTCAAGATTTAGTTAGGTTCATGGTCTGTAACTGTTGTTTGTTACATGCTTCATGGAGTACTTTACAGATATCTTCTTGAGAAAAATGGTGTTCATTCCTACTCAACTCTGGGAACTCTTGTTGGCCTGACTTCAAGTGGGGCAATCAAGATAATCAGAAATGTATGCAAATATTAAGTTTTCATTTCAATGCATATTCTCTTATGGATATGAAACTCATTGGCTAACAACTAGTGATGGAAGGCCACTCAGATGTCATCTAATCCCACCCTCTAATTTTTGCAAATAAAGAAACTGAGGCCATAGTGACTTGGTCAAGTTCACGCTGGTGCTAAGCATCATAGGTGGAATTTGAACCTAAGACTTCTAACTCAAAAGCAAGTGATCTTTCCACTTTTTCTTACTATCTTCATTAAATGAAATAATCAAAATATTTCATTCAAACAGAACAGCAAGCACATTAGAAGAAAAACAAAGAAAACCCATCCCTTACACGAATGAGCATAATTCCCTGTGTAGTCATTCAACCAGGTCAGAAATTTTGAATGGCCTTGTTCTACCGTTACCATCTGCCTCGATAGTAATTTTAGAGCTGCTTTCTCCTTTATTCTGATAACCTGCATGACATCTGTCTTGCAACACACCACTCATTGCAACACAGAGAGCACAGAGTGCTCTTATTATATGAAATTGGATTGCTGAGCTTATTTGCTTAACACCCATAAGCTTAGATTGTTCTGATTTGGCTTCTCAACCATGATAGCTTTGTTCTGTATTTTTCTTTTTTTTTTTTTTATAAAGCAATCAGGGTTAAGTAACTTGCTCACGGTTACATGGCCAGGTGTTTCTGGGTGGGTGCTAAGCGTCTGAGCCTGGGATTCCATCCCCAGGTCATCCTGACACTGGAGCCTGTGCTCTTACTCGCTGTGCTACCTGGCCGCCCCCGTTCTGTATTTTTCAAAATATACTGAGACACTGGACAGGACATCACCTTTGATTTTCTTTATTTTCTGACAGGATGAAATATCCTTTGCACCCTGATAAAAATCTCACAAAATTTCAATCCTGCAGATTCCAATCAGGCTCATATTAGAGGTCAGAAAGTTCCTTGATAACTTTATGGTGAGATAATTCGCCAAGCTTAGTTGGTTCTTGGCTGGTAGGGACAGTCTATCCTGTGGCATGACCAAAATGTATTCTCCACTTGCCAGCCTTAAAGAGCCTATCAATGTAGGTGGTTGGCTCAGGGCTAGAGCATTAGACTTAGATTCAGCAAGATCTAAGTTCAAATGCAATGTCAGCCACTTATTAACTCTTTGACCCTAGTCAGCCAACATGTCAGCCTTTATTTATTCATCTGTAAAAAGGGGATCATCATAACAACTATATCCCAGAATTGTGGCAATAAATTGAGAATTGTAAAACCTTAAAGCACTGTAAAAATGCTAGTTTTTGTTATTATTCTCTCTATGTCATTATTAGTCTTTGGAATAAGACTTTTGTCATAGTTGCATTTACTTATCAGATATGTCAGCCTTTGTAATTTAGTTCTTTAACAGAAAATTTTACAACTAAGTTAATAGACATATTGAAACCCAGGCCATTGTTGGTTACAGTGATAATCCGAATATTTCAAAGGACTTCTATGGGTTTGAAAACCCTTCAACCATCCTAAAGGCTAAAAGAGTTTTCAAAATGTCTCGAAAATGTGGCCACCAAAGTCCCATCTAAGTTCCTGGCCAAGAAACTTTACAGAGGGAGTGGAAGCAGCAGCTGGCCTGTTGAAACATTTGCAGGAACATTTGTGCAGTTAGCTTGGGCCAAAACAAATATATTTTTTTCTTTCACAATGATGGAAATAAACATTTTCATTTGGGAAATGTTTGCCACCAAAACATGTATCCTTAACTGAAATAAACATTTAAGCTGGTAGGTTGTGGCCAAATATGTTTCTTTTCTAAAACAAATATTTCATTTTGCAAATGTTTGCCAATGCAGGTGTTATTATACAAGCTAAGTAGGATGATGAAAAGAGCTCTGGATTTGGAGTTGGAGCACCTGGGTTTGAATTTGGAGCCCTGTGATTTACTACATGTGTGACTTTGGGTAAATTGCTTAACCTCTCTGTTTCCCAGATTCCCTAACTCTAAAATGAGGGGATTGAATAAGATGATTTTAAAGATCCTTTCTAGTTCTAGTACTAAATATACTGTAGGTGCTTTTTTTGAATCATATTATTATTTTTTTCTCAATTACATGTAAAAACAATTTTTAACATTTTTTAATTTGAGTCCCAAACTCTCTCTCTTCCAACTTCCCCCTTCCCCCCCATTGAGAAAGAAAGCAATTTAATATATGTTATACATGTGCAGTCATGCAAAACATATTTCCATATTACTTAAGTTGTTAAAAAAACCATAGGAACCCCCACCCTGCCAAAAATTAAAAAAAGTTATAAAAGCATGTTTCATTCTGTATTTGAGTTCCATCAGTTCTTTTTCTAGAAAATGGATAGTATTTTTCATCATAAGTCCTTCAGAATTGTCTTGAATCATTGTATTGCTGAGAATAGCTAAGTCATTCACAGTTAATCATCATACAATATTGTTCTCTTGGTTCTGTACATTTCAGGTTCTATCATTTCAGGTAAGTCTTTTCAGGTTTTTCTTTTCATCATTTCTTACAGTATTCCATCACAATCATGTATAACTTGTTCATCAATTCATCACTTGATGGACATCTCCACAATTTTCTAAATCTTTGGCACTACTAAAAGAACTGCTATACGTGTTTGTGTACATATAGAAACTTCTCCTTTTTTATCTCTTTGGGATGCAGACCTAGTAGTAGTATTCCAGAACAAAAGGGTAGGGATGGCTTTATAGCCCTCTGGGATTTTCCCAAATTGTTCACTAGAGTGGTTGAATCACTTCACAGATAATGCATTAGAGTCTCAATGTCCCCACATTCACTAACATTTGTCATTTTCCTTTTCTGTCTTAATAATCAATCTGGTAGGTGTGAGGTGATACCTCAGAGTTATTTTGATTTTCACTTCTTTGAATCATGGAGATTTAAAACTTTTTTTTTTTAAGTGACTATAGATAGCTTTGATTACTTCATCTAAAAACTGTTCTTATCCCTTGACTCTTTATCAATTGGGGAATGATTCTTATCTTTATAATTCTGACTCAATTCTCTATATACTTGAGAAATGAAGTCTTTATTAGAGGAACTTGTATTTTTTTCACAGTTGATTACTGTGTATTTTCTTCCATCCTAATTTCCCCCCTTTTACTCTTTCTGCTTTTACCCTGTCCATTCTCAAAAGTGTTTTGGTTCTGACTACTGCCTTTCCCCATCTGCTGTTTCTTATATCAGCTCTTCTCTACCTTATCTTATTTCCTTCCCTTTCTAATTTCCTGTATTGTAACATAGATTTCTATGCTAAATCTAGTGACAGCAAGGTTCAAAGAGTCACCTCCTTCCTCCCTCATCTTCCCCTTCACTGTAAAAGCTCTCTCTTTTATGTCTTTTTAATATGAGATGATTTATTTCATTCAACCTCACCCTTTCCCCTTCTCCCAGTAATTCTTCTTTCTAACCCTTTAATTTTTTTTTTAGATTTCATTACATCATATTCAACTTACACATGTTTTCTCAGTCTGTGTATACTTCTTCTAATGACACTAATAATGAGGAAGTTCTTAGGAGTTAGAAGTTTCATCTTCCTTTATAAGGAATGCAAACAATTTAAATTGAATCTCTTATGATTTCTCTTTACTCTTTATGTTCATTTGATTCTCGTATTTGCAATTCAAATTTTCTATTCAGTTCTTGTCTTTACATCAAGAATGCTTGAAAGTTCTCTATTTCATTGCATGTCAATTCTTTCCCCTAAAGGATTATATTCAGCTTTGCTGGATAGGTTATCCTTTGTTATCATCTTAGCTCCTTTGGCTCCCAGAACATCATTATATCCCAAGCCCTATGGTCTTTTAATGTAGAACCTGCTATATTTTGTGTTATTCTGACTGGATTTTTTATATTTGAATTGTTTCTTTCCAGCTGCTTGTAATAGTTTCTCTTTGATCTGTGATATCTGGAATTTGGCTATAACATTCCTGAGAGTTTTCATTTTGAAATCTCTTTCAGGAGGTAAGAAGTGCATTCTTTCAATTTCTGTTTTACCGTCTATTTCTAGTATATAAAAGCAGTTTTCCTTGATAATTTCTTGAAAGATAATATCTAGGCTCTTTTTTATCATGGCTTTTATGTAGTCCAATAATTTTGAAATTATCTCTCCCCAAGCTTTTTTTTTTTTCTAGGTCAGTTGTTATTCCAATGAGGTATTTCATATTTTCTTCTTTTTTCAATGTTTTGATTTTATTTAATTGATTCTTGATGTCTCATGATCTCATTAGCTTCCACCTCTCTAAGTCTAATTTTAATGGAATTCATTTCTTCCATGAATTTTTTTCTACCTCCTATTCAATTTGGCCAATTCTACTCCCTCCCACCCCCCATTATGTACCCTTTATTTTATGTGTCTTTAAATTTTAACATGACAGGACCAGTGCTGTACTGCTTATTGGTAACCCTTCTGAATGGCTTTCTCCTCTCTTTTGTGTAATTTTAAACATGTCATTGGTGTAGTTTACTTTCTTTTCTTCCCTTTTCCCATCAGTATCATTATCTTTTCTCATAGTCCCATTCCCCCATGCCACCCGCACTTCCTGCCACAATTCTACTTCCTTTTTAAGAAGTATAGTCATGCAAAACAAATTCATACATTGGTGTTATCTGATCATGAATGTTTCTTACTGTATCTTTTATTCATGTCCTCCATCAACACTTTGCAACGAGGTGGGAAGCAATTGTACATCTTTAGCCTGGATTTGTCATTGGTCATTTTTTGAATTAAAGTTTTTAAGTCTCCCAAAATTATTTCCTTTTATGTTATTATAGTCATTATATAAATTGTTCTTCTAGTTTTGATCACTTTACTTGGCATCAGTTTGTACAAGTCTTCCCAGGTTTCTGTGATTTATTTCATTTTAAATTTTAACTATTTATTTAACTTTTATTTAGTATTTTATTTTCTCCCAGTTACATGTAAAATGATTATTAGAATTTATTTTTAAAACTTCAAGTTCCAAATTCTCTCCCTTCTTCCCTACCCAACCATCCTTCCCATTGAGAAGGTAAGCAATTCCATATGGGCTATACATGTGTAGTTATACAAAACATATTCATGATAGTCATATTGTGAAAGAAAACATATACAAGGAAAAAAAAACTCAAGAAAAATAAATAAAGTTTAAAAAGTATGCTTCATTCTGCATTCAGACACCATTAGATCTTTCTCTGGGTTAGTAAGTATTTTTCATCATAAGTCCTTCAGAGTTGCTTTGGATCATTGCATTTCTGAAAATAGCTGAGTCAGTCATGGCTAATCATCTTATAATATAGCTATTACTTTGTCCACAATACATTTCATTTTGTACCAGCTCATGTAAGTTTTCCCAGGTTTTCTTACTCATCATTTCTTATAGTACAATAGTATTCCATCAAAATAACAAACCACAACTTGTTCAGCCATTCCCCAATTGATGAGCATCCCCTCAACTTCTAATTCTTTAACCCCATAAAAGAGCTGCTATATATATTTTGATACATACAGGTCCTTTTCCTTTTTGTTTTTTAAATTTATTTTGAGATACAGATCTAGTAATGGTATTACTAGGTGAAAGGGTATGCATGGTTTTATAGCCTTTGGGTATATTTCCAAATTTTTCCACAGAATGGTTGAATCAATTCACAGCTCCACAAAAAGTGCATTAAAGTCTCATTTTTCCTAAGTCCCCTCCAACATTTGTCATTTGCCTTTTCTGTTCTTTTAGCCAATCTCATAGGTATGAGGCAGTTATCTCAGAATTATTGTAATTAACATTTCTCCAATCAATTCTACTTTTTAAATAGTTTTTTCTTCAGTGAATTTTTGTGCTTCTTTCTCCATTTCGTCACTTCTACTTTTTAAGGAGATATTTCCTATGATGAATTTTGTATCTCTTTTCTTATTTGGTCAATTTTGCTTTTTAAGGAGTTCTCTTCAATGGATTTTTGTGTCTCTTTTACAGGGTGACCTAGTCTTGGGTTTATTTTGAAACACTATTTTCTTCTGGGTTTTTTGTGCCTCTTTTACAAGCTGTCAACTATTTTTTTCATGTCTTTCTCTCATTTCTTTTCAATTTTTCCTCTACCACCCTTTTTTTGATTTTTAAAAATCTTTTTGAGCTCTTCCAAGAATTCTTGTTGGGGCTGAGACAAATTTACATTTTCCTTTGAGGATTTTAATGTAGCAATTTTGACTTTTTTGTCATTTTCTCAATTTTGCTTTGATTTTCCCTGTAACCTAGTTAATTTCTATGAACAGGTTCTTTTTTTTCTTTCTTTCTTATTTCTTTTTTTGTTTTGTTGTTTTGCTTATTTTTTCCAGACTATTTCTTGACATAACTATTTTAAAATGGGCCTCTGCTACTACAGTGGACAGGGCACTGTCTCAAGCTTCAAGCCCTTCTTGTTGCTGCTCTCAGAGCAAGTCCTGGCAGTCTGTAGGTTTTCAAATCACTGAAGGTAATATAATCTAATGAGAGGTGTATTCACTGCTCTCCTGACCTGTACTCTGATCTGTGAGTGACTTCAAGCACTCTTTTCCACCCTGGAACTGTGACCAGGGTCCCTCTCCACATGAAGCTTCAAAATCTGGTGTTCTAGTGTTCTTCTTTGTCCTGGGATTACTACTCAGGACTACAACCCAGTAGTGCAACCTGGATCCACATATGGGCAATGCAACAAAGTCCTGTACATGATGTTGGCAAAATGACCCTTGAAATATTCTTCTGACCAATGTCTGACCACCTTGCCATCTGTGGGCTGTTATGGAAGTCAGTGCTACCACCACTGGTTCAATCACCCATAAGTCCTGCTGCTGTTTTTCTGGGGCCTGACCTGTGCTTGACTGCACTCTATTCTCACCCTGGTGCAACAGACCTGTCCTACTGACCTTTTGAATTACATTGGGTTGAAGGATTGTTCTCTGGGTTTTACCATGGCATAATTTCTTTTGAGGTATTATTTAGTGTTGTTTGGGGGCATTTTGGAAGAGCTCATGTAAGTCCCTGACATCTTCTCTTGATTCATAAAGGGATAATATTTCTTTTATTTTGAAATTACATATAAATATGGAAAATGGATTACTCAAAGGAAATAGTGAATGATAAATTTACCAATAAATTTATTAAAATTTCTTTAGCATATATTGAATGTACATTGTTGTGTTTAGAAGTGGGAAAATATGAAAAATATGAATGTAGTCCTTGACCTCAAAAAGTTTAGCATCTAAGTGATTCATTGTTGTCCTTCCTACTTGAGGAGGACCAAAATAACATATGATGTTGAGGTCAAGGTATAGTATGTCAAACTTTGGTTGATCAGACTGATACAAGCTCAGAAAACTCTGCCACTGATGGAGCACAAATAATGCCTATGAACATTGAGACTTGTGATGTCTCTAAATTTGTGCATCTCATGTTTCTTTTGAGCTACTGTAATTCTGCTTTGCTCATAAAACACAGTGCTTTCTTTGATGTGGGCACACCATGCAGGACCACCTAGGTAATAACACACAGAAATTAAATGGTAGTAAATGGTATTTTATATGACTAAGTACTGGGTAGAATGTTGTTTATCCTTATTTTTCAAAGAGGGCCAATGACATTACATTGTTGGGAGAAAATAGTGAAAGAAGGGTGGTGTCTTAACTTGGGAATGTTAATTGAATTTAAGTGAGTCAGAGTTCCACAAAGTCATCAGCTTAATTATCTCTTCCTGTCACTGAAGTCCAGTGGTAGGAAATAAGTCAGAAAACTGGCAATGAATGACCTTGATATCTTTGATGTCTGACTAAGCTCTCCACAGTACCTGCTTCAGCTGTTTTTATGTTCCTTGGAACAAATTGATCTCATCTGCCCATTCCACAGGGGAAAGTCTTCATGGTTGGGGTAGATTTCTTCCTAATTCACTGACAGGTTTGAGGACTATCAATTACCCTAACCTGGAATGGCCCACCTGCTGTGATGGTTTTACTGTAGGTAGAATGTAATGGAAGTAAAGACATAATAATAATCTATGTGGGACATAATAGTTGGGAAAAACCTCTTCACTAAACAAACTGCAATTTTGCCACGATAGATGTTGAATCCAGCATTACGGTAGGGTTTTAAAAGAGACTATATTAATGAATGTCCAAGAATAATAGGTTTGGGCATCTGACAGAAAATAAGGTATAAAAGAGTAAAATTTATATCTACCTAAGGTACTCACCATTGTCTCAAAAGATGTGTGCAATCTAAAGAATATATGGTTTTGTTATTAACAACAAAACGCTCTAAGGTCCTTAGGGGTGTGTGTGTGTGTGTGTGTGTGTCTGTCTGTCTGTCTGTGTGTCTGTCTGTGTGTGTGTCTGTGTCTGTCTGTCTGTGTGTATGTGTATGTATCATGGAACTCTTGGACAGTCTGGTGAAACTTAGGTAGCTCTTCTTAGAATAAATATTCTGGATGGGGATATAGGTCTTGGAGCTCTTAGAGCCAGTGTGCTATCTAAAACAGATACAATGTCAAAATAAACTTCAATATCCTCAAGGAGTTTATTGATAGCTGAGGGATGGGATGCAGAAAACCAGTGCTTAATACGACTGGGGAAACTGAACAACATGTATTTCAATTGGCTGCACTCACTTTGCCAGTATAATCAAGGTTTTTCTTCTCTTTTTATAAACTGGTTTCACTTAGGTCCTTCCTTTCTGTTTCTCTTGAATTCTCCTCAGTGGAACCAATTTTACAACCATAATCTGCTGTGAGTATCTTTGTATCAGACAGAGATCAAAATAGAAACATAGCCTTTTGGTCTAACTTGTACATGGGAACATTTGCAGTGCTTTCAATGATTCCAAACTTGTTTTTAGGTTCTGAGGAAATAGAGCTATAAAACAAACAGTTCGCTGTCCTCAAGGAGCCAACATTCTATTTGGGAAGACATCATGAACCATGAATATATATATATATATATATATATATACATATATATATATATATATATATTCTCTCTCTCTCTCTATTATATATATATATATATGGAACATATATCAAAATAAATACAGTCTGATATGTAGATTAGCCCATTTATAGATGTGATATTTATTTCACTCCTAAATTATTCAATATTAGGTAAGATACTAACTTGATCAGTCAATATTTGTTTTAGCAATATTTAGGTAATGAGTCTTTTTCTAACTTTCTCTAACTTTCTGACCTAAATGTCAGAGAAAATTACTGCTCCCATCTCCAAGCCAGAGCAATTATGAATCCAAGTTGACCTAGAACATTATGACCTGAATTTTTTGGTGAATAGTAAATATGGCAGAGCCTTAAATTCTAACACTAAATAAATATGTGCATTTATTATTTAAGTAAGCATATAATAAACTATGTAAAAAAAAACTGAAGACAATCCTGGTCTCATGAGCATTCAATTTAATTTAGCAAGTATTTTATGGAAATTTTTAAAAATGTAACAACAATGAAGTATATTTTTCCCCTAAAATTCTGAATATGGACTCACACAATTTCCCCCTTTTTAGTCCATGTAAATAAATATGAATTAATATTCAATCAAACATATATTCAAGTCATTCTCTCCTCTCATCCATCAAATAGCCATTAGCTATTGATAGCATATTCTAGAAAATATTTCCAATAATATTATATATGTATATTCTTTCATAATATCAGTTTGCTTATAAATCAACAATTTAAATAAATGCAGTGCATTATTTAAAAAATTTCAAAAACATGCAAAAACGATTTTTAACATTCATTTAAAAATTTTTGAGTTCTAAATTCTCTCCCTTTTTTCCTTCCCTCTCTCTCCCTGAGATGGCAAGCAATTTTATATAGGTTATACATAATGTGGTGTGTTGAATTCAATTCAACTTGCCCTCCCTGAACACTTGCTATATTCAAGGAAGTAGGACAGATACTATTGCAGAAAGCTAGTGGTACAGTGGACAGAATACTTGACCTGGAGTCAAGAAGAGCAAAGTTCAGATTTGTCTAAGACATTTACTAGCTGTGTCACCCTCAGCAAGTCACTTAATGACTTCAAGCCTCAGTTTCCTCATTTCTAAAATGGGGATCACAATAGCACCTCTATTCCAGGGTTTCTGTGAGAATAAATTAAAATAATATTTTTAGAGACATTTTGAAAAAATTATTATTATTATATGTACCAAAATGAATGAGATCTATAGCTATCCTCAAGCAGACAACATTTTATTGGCTCACAAAATAGAGTTGGAATGAACATTATAGATAATGTAGTTCAAACCTCTAATTTTATTTTTGAAAGTTGCCTCTTATTGATGTCTTTTGCTTTTACACCAAAGAAATTATTTATATAAAATACCATTTATTGCCATTTAATTTGTGTGTTATTCTTGATATGCTCTTCCCTCAAAACAAACAAAAATAAGTAAATAAAAATTCCCTCAGTCTTGTGCTCCCCTTGTAATTCTTTTATTTTCCTTTTTTTTTTTGGAGGGCAATTGGGCTTAAGTGACTTGGCCAAGGTCACACAGCTAGTTTTTGTGTTAAGTTTCTGAGGCCAGATCTGAATTCAGGAACTCCTGACTCCAGGGTGTAATGGGAATGTAAATTTGAAGATCTTCCCTGCCCCTAGGCTAAAGTGCACCTGGAGCCTGGGGTGGGAGGCTTGTTTTTCAGTAGATACTTCTTGATTGGCCAGTGAGTCAATAAGGTTGTTACATTCTCTGAGCCAGGAGAAGGCTATATAAGCCCTGATGAGTAGCTTTGTTTTGGGGCTCACTTTGAAAAGTGTTCTGTGATTTGATCTGGATTCTGGGAAGCCGTTGTCCAGAGCCCCCTGGCTTTGAAATACCCAGATGTTGAAACCCAGATAGTGATTGGGTATGGATGTAATGGTTGGACAGTTTGGAAATCTGTCTACTTGATCTGTTTCTCTGACTTGATAAGTCTGTCTGTGTCTTCTGAAGTTTGGGGTGTTGACCTTTATCCCCTGAACTAGGTAAACGATACATGTAAGCTTGCTAACCCATTTTGAGTTGCTTTCCTTTATCAAAGCAGATCCAAGAACCTGTGTGAGCAGCCACCCTAGGGACTCCAGGGTGCTTGCTGCTACACAGGGCCAGTACTCTATTCACTGTGCCACCTAGCCACCCTCTCCTCTTGTAATTCTTGAGGGAATGGTAGACAGGCAGAAAATAGGACTGAAGATATTTAGAATCACATAATTTTTACTCTTAAAATTTTTTATTTAGCTTTTGATTCTCTAACTATGAGACCCAATAACCATGAGTAGACATGCTACTAGAGGAAACGAAGCAAATTAATCTTAACATACTTGGTAAAAATAAAATCAGAAGAAAGAAAGAAATTGCCATTAAATGAAAGAAAGCTGAAAGAGTCGTATTAGAGAGACAAATAAAGAAGTTGGAAGAGTTGGTTTTATCATACAAGAAAAAGTAACAAAAATGTCATCACAAGAATTTTGGTCCTCAAATTGGATTATCCATAAAAATATTCACAAGAATACCATTGTGTGGGGGTGGCTAGGTGGCCCAGTGTGTAAAGCACCAGCCCCAGAGTCAGGAGGACCTGGGTTAGGATCCTACCTCAGACATTTAACACACACAAAAACAAACAACAACAACAAAACAGCCGTGTAATCTTGGGCAAGTTACTTAACCCCAATTGCCCTCCCCCCCCAAAAAAAAAAAGAATACCACTGTGAAAATTGTTATGTCATATGTACAAGGAATAGTTGATTTTGGCAAGAAGATAGCAAAAAGGTAGAGAAATTCTACAAAGAACATCATGGTACTTTCCAAATTAAATCAACATGTATTTTGACATGTAGTAGAAATAGATAAAGATGGTAAGATACGTACTAGGAAATATGAGTTAATGATAAGGAATGAGAGAGACCAAAGGCTTGTAGAACAAATAGAATCTTCACACTGACAAATCATAAATACTTGTCTTCAGAAAAAAGTCAGATGGTATTGGATATGCTAGATACCAAATAACATCACAAAAATGAAATCAATTATATTTTAACTGACAGGGAAAAATAATAACTGATATGGGAGTCATTCATGAATCAAATACTTATGTATAGTCAGACAACTGATTTTTAAGAGAAAAGATCAAAATTAATTCAAAGTCTAAAGAAAGAAGAAAAAATTAAAATATGAAACATATAACATTTATTTACAATTCTACATTGACCTGTCTCACAAAGTTATCAATGATGAACAGTCAGATATAAATGAAAGAACTAAGAGACTACAATAATGTCATAGAGAAATTCAATAAATACAAATGAATTTGATGGTATCACAGTATAGTGAACAAAAAGCTAGACTTGCAGTCAGTGTAGTATAGATTCAAGATCCTCCTCTAACCCATACTGACTGTTTTAAGTCGAAAAAATATTACTTAACCTGTCAAAGTCCCATGAAACTTTCTAAGATTATAAAGTGCAGAATAGCTGTCATTTTGTATTGTAAGAAGAAAATACCTCATAGAAGTTCCATGCACTATGCAGTTATAGTTCCAGGCAACGGAAGGTCAACAAAATAGTCTAAAAAGTGTCTTACCAAAAATATAAATTACTTGTAAGCAGTGATATGGCAGCTGTGTAACATTGGTTTAAAATTAAATTTGCTCTAAAGTGTTAAGAATGTTGGATGATTATGAACAGGGCCAGATCATTAAAAAGAGAACAATGAAGAGTTAAAACTAACTTAAAGAAATTCATGAGACCCATAATAAGGCAACATTTTCCTAAGGGAAGGAGGATAACAAAGATAAAAAAAAATTGGAAAAGATCTGTAAACATGTTTTGATAAGTGAGCCAACATATTTATTAAATGCTTATTATGTCACAGGAATTGCGATAAACACTGGGTATGCGAAAAGGGCAGCAAAAACAGTCCCTGTTTTCAAGGAGCATATTCTAATGGAACAAGATCACATATAAAAAATAAGGTAGAAACAATATATGTAAAACAAGAGCAGGCAGACAGAAAAAGGGAGGTCAGAAAGGATAAATAATGATAAAAACCCATTAGATCTGATAATTAAGAGATCATTAAGAACTGCTGAGAGCATACTGTAGGATGTCAAAAGTAGAACAAGAGGAAGTAGAGGCACAGAATGAAGACACCTTTCTCAAGGAGCTTAGACATTAAGTGGGGGAAAGATATGGTGTGATACCTAGTAGGGATGGTAGAATCCAGTAAGAGGTTTTTTGTTTGTTTGTTTGTTTTTGTTTTTTTTTTGCTTTTTGGAGTGGGGAAGGCAATTTGGGTTAAGTGACTTGTCCAAGGCCACACAACTAGTAAATGTTAAGTGTCTGAGATTAGATTTGAACTCATGTCTTCCTGACTCCAGGGCCAGTGCTTTATTCATTGAGCCACCTAGCTGCCCCAAATAAGGGAGTTTTTAAGAATTAAGAATTTTAAGGTTTAATTAGAAGTGTTTTTGTAGACAGCAAAAAATAAACCAGGAGACATGAAGATTAGTTATAGTTACAAAAAGGGCAAAGTATTGGAAAAGTTGAAACTAGAAGTCATGAAGGATGTATATATTTCACACACAGCTAAACTCCTTGGGGCTTTTCCATCATGTCCCTGGAAAAGACATCATCAGGAAACTCATCATCCTGAAAGACTGACTCAGCCTTGATCCTCATGCCTCAACAGTATCCTCTACCCCTCTGACTGGAGGATGGAATAAAGAGCTCCTTCAAGAACCTTGATTTAAGGAGAGATCCTAGGTCAACCATTTCTTTTTTCCCCCTATTCAGCTGCAGTCTTTTAAAATTTTCTTCTTTTAAATTTTTTCTGCTCCTACTATGAGTACCTCTCCTTTCTCCATACCCCACTTTTCAGCTTCTTTTACTGTGATGTCTTCCCTCTTTAGATTGTAAGCTCCTGGAGGACAGGGACTGTCTTTTCTTTTCATATGGTTATCCCCAGTACTTAACATGTTGCCTGGCACATAATAGGTGCTTAATATATGTGTGTTTGTATGTGTGTGTATATACACATATTTTATATATGTATATATATATATAATATTGGTGCATGTGGAGATGTTGGCCTGGGCAAAAAAAATTATCATAGTGAAGGAAATAATCATGGAGGAGGATTTCTGAATGCTATAAAACAAGGGGAGGGGAAGAAAGGGTAACTTTCTTTGAATAGCCTCAACATTTGTTTGTAAACTATGAGATGAAGTCCTAAGCTAAGCATCATGGGAAGATTAAGGATACAGAGGTTTAGAGCATTCACTGTGGAAAGTGAGATAGAAAATAGGGTGCTTGCCTGTCTGCAGTGAGGGTACAGTTTATATTAGATAATATAAAGGTGCAGCATATACATTTAACTTGGTTTCATGGCTTCCTCAAGCTATCTTCCATCAGCATCTTAAAGGTGGAAAGGTATTAGATAATGGGAACAAAGTAGTATTGGTGGCTAGAAAGATGGAATCAACAACAGGACATGGGCCAAAGGGTTCAAAACTAAAGTACATAGTTGAATTAATTCACTTAAACATTGAGATAGGGAAGAGAGAAGAGAGTGAAGCAAGTGTGGAGGTGATAGGTTGGAAAAAAACCATGGGGTGGAAGGAATGAGGTTATGGTGAGGGTAAATAATATGGTTAGGAGTGACAAGTAATAAAAACAAGAAATGAGGAAAGGTGATGATAATATAAAAGAATTTTGGAGTTCATGAACATAGACTTGGAAAATCTACACCTTTGAAAATCCTTTGTAAAATTAATTTCTACCACACTGCTTTCCAGATTCCATAGAATTTCTTTGTCAAGGGAGCATCTTCCATATATAATTTATGCTTAGAGAGTTATCAAATATTGGACTTTTATTTTCTGTTGCTTCCAATTATTGATTATTTATTATAGATTACTGATTAAGTTTTCTATTTCATAACCAGTAGAAAATAATTTAGTTATTACCCATTTATTATGTAATTTGAGACCTGGTGATATGATCTCTTTTCCAAATGAATTTTGTCTAGTTCTATAAAACATCACCTTGGGAAATTATTTGGTAAAACACTAAGCTTTTAAAAGAATATATGTTGTATCATATTTTTTCAATATGTTAGTATAGACCTACAATAAGTAGTGATCATCTCTTAAATTATTAGAAATCTTTTTTGTTGTTGTTATTGCTGTTGTTTCTGGGGAGAGTGATTTGCATTTATGTAAACCTGTATGGGGCCTGGTAGTTTAATACAAAGTTATTTTAGTCCCTTTAAATTATGTTGATGGAATTCTTATAGTCATTTCCTCATGGTTTTGTTGCATAGAAATTCTGATGATTTCTGTGGCTTTGTTTTGTATCTGTCAATTTTGCTAAAGCTAGTAATCATCTCTATTAGTTTCTTCACATTCCCTGTGATTTGCCAAATAAATTATCAAGTTATCTGCAATTGAGGATAATTTTTCTTCCCTTTACCAATGATTATGTTTAATTTTACTCTCATTGTATTTCTATGGTTGATGTTTCTAGAACAATGTAAGATAATAGTCAGAAGATGGCGAAACCTTTCTTTATCCCTGTTTGTTATTTAAAAAAAAAAAACCTAATTCTTTCCCACTTACAGTATTGCTAGGTTGACTAATTAAATGATTTAAATTTTGGCTATTTGCTTTGGGCCATATGAAATTACCTTCCATTTCAATGCCTTTTTTTTTTTGAGGGGGAGTGCTAATATATATGATTGTTGCATTTTGTCAAATAAATTTTTCCCCTGTATCAATTGATTTAATTATGTATTCTTTATTGGGTTTTTATTTCAAATTATTAGAGTTGTTTTTTTTGCCTTTTGGAGGGTAACTGGGGTTAAGTAACTTGCCCAAGTACACAACTAGCTTTTTTGTGTGGGTGTTAAGTGTCTGAGGCTGGAACCGAACTCGGGTCCTCCTGACTCTGGGCCAGCGCTTTACCCACTGTGACACCTAGCCACCCCCATATAGTTGTTTTCTTAATTATCAACCATTCTTATAACCCTTCCATGAGTTTAAATTCCATATTATTTTCTGGATGCATTGTTGTAGACCCCTTCTATTATATTACTGAAAATTCTTGAATTAACATCAATTAGCAAAATTGACATCCTATTTCTCTGCCTTGTATCTCCCTTGTTTGGATATTAGGGTAATATCTGTCCCATAAGAGGAGCTTGGTAGAATAAATTCTTTTCAATATTTTAGAATTATTTTGTTACATATATATATATGCATATATACATATTATTCTTAAATGTTTGATAAAATTCATTTGGCCTTCTATCTGAACCAAACACTGTCATTTTACAAATGAGGAAACTGAGATCCAGAGAAATTAATTGACTTGCCTAAGGTCACATACGTAGCAAAGCCAGGATTCAAGTTGTGTTATTCTGATCTCCAATTCAATACAACCCCCACACTTTCATCTTATTTTCTCTCCAATAATATAAGACACAAGCAAATAACCATGAGTCAATTTGGTATAATAGGGAATACAAACAAACAATTTAATTTAAAGTCAAAAGAACTTTATTAAAATCCCATTTCTGCATTTTACTTCCGCTCTGGCCTTGGACAAGTCACTTAGCCCTTAGAGACCCCTTAGAGTCCTCATCTATAAAAATGATGGATTTGAAATTGATACTCTCTAAAACTCTTCCAATTATAATCACAATTCCTCCTACATCATAATGTGTGAATGTGTGTATGTATATATGCAGTGTAATAAATACTAAGTAGGATAACAAAGTAATATTACTAATAAAGTAATATCCAAAGTACAGTAAAGTACTAATGAAAATAGAGAGGTTATTTCTCTCCAGGTGTTAGAGAGACATCATGGAGGGAGTGGCATTTGAACTGCATCTTTTATGAGTAACTGAAAACTATATGAGCAAAGGTTTGAAATTTGACTTTTGAAGCAATGTTGGATTACTTTTCACATTGGAAGGCCATGAAGCCTCATTTTCCAATTGGTTGGCTCCTTCTAGAACTTCCAATTCAAGGCAGAGACCCTAAACAATGATGTTTGTTATACTGCTAAGTCATTTCTACCAGACTTTATCTTCTCCCCACTGGGAATGATTCCAATGGGGTAGAATAATAATAATGAATATGTGTGTGCATATGTATATGCATTTGTATATGTGTGCATTATGGAGATGTAATACATATGATATGTATTAATATATGTATACATACATATATACATATATATATTTAAGATCCAATAAGATCAATATGGATAAAAATCTAACCTTACAGTTGGTTTCAAAAAATCATTTTGTTCTTTGTTGTTCAGTCATTTTTCACTTTGTGATCCCATTGGGGGTTTTCTTTGCAAAAATAGTGGAGTGATTTGCCATTTCCTTTTTTAGATCATTTTGCAGATGAGGTAACTGAGGAAAACTGGGTTAAGTGACCAGACCAGGGTCACACAGTTAATAAGTATCCGAGTCAGATTTAACTCAAGAAGATGAGTCTTTCTGACCCCAGGAAATCAAAAGAACATGTCTGATATGAAATAGATCTTGGGTGGCTAGGTCAATGTGAGTCAACACTGTTATACTGGCAATTAAAAAAATTAATATAATCTTAGATTAAAATAATAAAACTTTACTATCCAAAATTAAGAAAGTAATAATCTTTCTATGGTCTGTCCTGGTGAGACTTCATTTTAGAATGTTGTATTTCATTCTGGAAACCATACTGGCAATCTTAAGAACATCCATAGGAAGAAAAATTGATTCCATATTCCAATTGATTCCAAAATTGATTCCATAGGAAGAAAATTTGATGTAACATTATATATTAAATATGCTTCCTTATTACAAACAAATGTGACTAGAATTATTTTTGGTGGTTGGTCAGGAGAACGACAATTTTTGAAAAATGAAATCCTCATTTCATGAGTCAGATGATTCAAAAAAATTTTAAAGCACTTCTTCTGGAATAAAATAGGTGTTTGGGATAAATGGAACAATTATTTATACTAGCATAATAAATATGTTTATATGAATTTCGTTATTCAAAGTCTACTTCTTTAAGTTCTTACCCTAGCCTCAACACAAAGCATTAATTCTAATTTTCTCCTTCTAGCCCAGAAGGGTATTAGATATAGGTCCCTGGATATTTTATCCAACTGGAGGCAAAGATATTCAAAGACCATAGCTCTAGAGATAAAATGACATTTAATATCAAGGGATGGTCAAGGAAGGCAGTTAGGTGGCTCAGTGGATAGAGTGCTAGACCTGGAGTCAGGAAGACCTGAGTTGAAATTCAATCTTAGACACTCAATAGCTGCATGACCCTGGGCAACTCACTTAATATCTTTTTTGAGTTAATCTACTAGAGAAGTAAATGTCAAATCACTCCAGTGTCATTGCCAAGAAAACTCTATGACAATATTGGCATGCTATATTCCATGGGGCCACGGAGGGTCAGACATGAGTGAACAATGAGGTTCAAAGATGTGAAATGAAAAAACTTGTCCAACGTAAAAAAAAAAAAAGTGAATGTCCTTAACAGGATTTGATCTCAGGTCCTGTCCCCTCAAAGTTTTGTTTTGTTTTGTTTTCCACTCAACCAGACTAGCTCACTTATACCAGTAACAAGATACTTGGGATGAGACTATATTGTCACTAGAAAAGAGTAGTATATGTAAAAATACAACTCATACCTCAATCTAATCACTCTTTTTAGCTCCTAAATTCCAACTCACAGAATCAAAGAACCATAAAATACCAGTGTCCAGGGATATAATGAAATTCAGAGGCTATTTAATTTCACTTGCACTTTAATAAGAATCTTCCTTACATCACTTAATCCCAGTCCATCCCATGCTATATCACAAATACTAAGAGGTAATGTGAGGGATGAAAAGGTATATAAAATACAAAAGGGTAAAATGCCATTTCTTCTGTCATGGGCACTGCAGTACAGTTTGAGAAGATATAGACAAAATAATTAAGGAATGAGAAATGAGGTACTCACAAAATTCTGTGCTAGTTTGAAGAAAAGAGAGCTATTTTCTGGCTAGGAGTATCAGGGAACGTTTTCTAAGACGTCATGGGACCTCAGGTTTAGGGCTCTGAAGGGATTATAGAGGTGATTTGGCTCAAATTTCCCATTTTGCAGGTGAGAAAACTACAGACTAGAAAGGTCAAGTGACTTATTCAAAGTCCTACAAGTAGTAAGTGGCAGAAAAATATTAAAACCGACATTCCCTGACACCAAATGCAGTATTTTTTTTTTCCCACTAGCCCATATTACTCTAAAAGAGATGACATGAAAAGGCTTTTTCCCAGACAAACTAACTGGGGATAACATAGCTGTGATTCTATGCTGCTGGGTTAGGGATGGGGAAAGAAATTAGATTATTTGTAAACCTTAGATTGAATTTCATCCTACCTCCAGCCTTCACAAATATCAACTTGTCCAGGAGATGGGTTTACTTTTTCATAGTCACTGAAAAGGAACCTGAAAAAATATGAAAAAGAAGCAATAAAATCCCATTTCTGATATAAAATATCAGAATAAATAGTAGTTCAGGTTAACAGTAGCCAAGAGTGGGAAAAAATTCCACATTTTTCAGAAATTGGGCTTTCTTTTGCATGAAAGTCAGTTCTGATATGCACAAGAAATCTTATAATCTTTTATGCAAATCAGTAAGCAGAGGCAGCACTGTTCCAAAGACAGCACAAAAGGCTAGATGTCGGGCTGCTTAACATCTGCGTTCTTTTTCTATACTGGTTAGAGTTTAATAATTCCCTTACAGAATTTAGTTATTCATAAAGTGGTTGAAGACAACATTGACTATGTGCTTAACAGGCATAATGACAGTGTTGAAATATGTAGTAAGATTAATTAAAGAGGCTAAAGGTCCCTAATACACACATGTTGTTAATTAAAAAAACCACTTTACACGTGAAAAACATATAAAGTAAACACAAAAGAAGGAAGAAAAGGAAAACATATGTATATGAATGTGTAATACATGTTATATATATTATATATTCAAAAATGAAGAAATGATATATGCTATATTTTCACACAAAATGTGTTAAGAGTATAAATAACTTGAAAACACACAAGGAAAAATTATATGAAAATTAAAAAAATAAAATCCATTAAAATAGTTTGCTTTAAAAAGAAATAAGGAAAATAATGATAGAATATTTAAAAGTCATTTACATTGATAATACTTGACATCAAAATCTGATATTGTCAAATATGACATATGGGAGGAGAAAAAATTTTAATTGTTGAGAAGCTACATTTAAAAAAGAAAATAGTAAAAGGTAAATGAGGTTTATAGCTACTAGAAATGTAAAAAGAGACAAAATAATATGTCAAAATAAAATTTAAAACAAAAAAGGGACTATGACCACATGCCTAATAATGGAAGTAGAGATAAATAAAATGGGAGAAAAATGATAAATAAAACCAGTTGATGATATTTTGAAGTTAACAATAAAATTGACTAGTCAGAAAATTTTTAAAAAGCTTAAAAAAGGAAGGAACATTAAAATAAAAAACACAAAATTTATAAAGGTACAGTATGCTCTCCACAGTGGACACAGAGCCCTATATTAACAAAATTAACACTGGACACAGAGCCTTATATTAACAAAGAGTTAAAAAGTCAAGTAATGGTCTAGGAAAATGACCAAACAGTGGGAAAAATTTCAGACTATAGAATCTTATTTGGTGACAAGGAAAAGCAAAATATACAATCAGCAGAAAACAACAAAGTCAAAGCTCCAAAATCCAAAGCCTTCCAGAAAAATATGAATTGGTCTTGGGCCACAGAAGAACTCAAAAAGGATTTTGGAAATCAAGTAAAATAAGTAGAGGAAAAATTAGAAAGAGAAATGAGAGTGATACAAGGAAATCACGAAAAACAAGTCAATAGCTTGCTAAAGGAGACCCCCCAAAATACTCAAGAAAATAACACCTTAAAAATAGAGTAGAATAAATAACAAAAGAGGTCCAAAAAATGAGTGAGGAGAAGAATGCCTTAAAAAACAGATTTGATTAAATGGAGAAGGAGATCCAAAAGCTCACCGAAGAAAATTATCCCTTCAAAATTAGAATGGAGCAAATGGAAGCTACTGACTTATTAAAAAAAATCAAAAAATTATAAAATAAAACCAAAAGAATGAAAAAAATAGAAGACAATGTGAAATATCTCACTGGAAAAACCACTGACCTGGAAAATAGATACAGGAGAGAAAATTTTAAAATTGTTGATCTACCTGAAAGCCATCATCAAAAAAGAGCCTACATATCATCTTTCAGGAAATTATGAAGGAGGGGCAGAGCCAAGATGGTGGAGTAGAAGCATGACCTTCCCACAGCTCTGGCTTCCACCTCACCCAATCCATATAAAAAGGGGACTCTAAATAAACTTTGGAGCTGCAGAACCCATAAAATGACACAGAGAAGCTAACCTCCTGCTGAGGAAAGCCCGGGAGGCTGGCAAGAATCCAGCACAGCACTGTGGGAACTGAGCCCAGCTCCACACTGAGGCTTTAGTCCCTAGGGTCTTTAGTCCCCCAGGGCAGGCCTGACCAGCCACCGGCCAGAGGGACTCCAGATCAGCAGCAGCTCTGGCCATTTCCAGATTTATCAACACATAGATGTGAAGGACAAACTGAAAAGCCAGTGCAGTCTGGATTTGGGAACCAGTAAGTGGGAGTGTGTGGCTTTTACCAGCGAGAAGCCGCTGAGATGCTGGCACAGCCAGCCAGTGCCACGTGGAACCTTGAGCTCCTGGCCTGCAGAGTGTAGGGGGACCAAGCACCAGTCTGAGGGGTAATCGCTCTTGCTTTAACCTGCTTGGATCTGGATTGCAATCTAGAGTAGAGGTCCTGGGGTGTGTGTCCAGCTAGACAGAGCATGTGGAGACCTCAGAGAGGGCACCCATCTAATACCTCCAGCAGCTGAGAAAACCCCAGCATTTAAGACAAAAGCTCCCCTGTCTGGTGGAAGAGTCCTACTGTGGCAAAAAGCCCAAAAGTCAAGTAATTGAGTGGCAAAATGAGCAGGCAAAGGAAACAAAGCAGACAGAAGATTCCAACATTATACTCTTATTTTGGGGACAAAAAAGAGCAAAGCATGGAACAGGAGGAAAACAGTGAAGTCAGAACTCCTGCACCAAAAGCTTCAAAGGAAAATACAAGCTGGTTACAGGCCATAGAGAACCTTAAGAAGCAGATAAGAGAAGTGGAGGAAAAAGTGGGAAGAGAAATGAGAACAATGCAAGAAAATGAGAGTCAACAGCCTGATTGAGGAAAATCATACCTTAAAAAAAAGACTGACTCAAAAGGCAAAGGAGGCTCAAAAAGGCAATGAGGAGAAGAATCCCTTAAAAAGCCAAATTTGCCATATAGAAAAAGAATCTCAAAAGCTCAATGAGGAGAATCATTGCTTCAGAATTATATTGGAGCAAATGGAAATTAATGACTTTATGAGAAATCAAGATGCTGTTAAACAGATCCAAACAAATGAAAGAATAGAAGGCAAGGTGAAATATCTCATGGGAAAAACCACTGACCTGGAAAATAGATCCAGGAGAGATAATTTTAAAATGATTGGACTACCTGAAAGCCATGACCAAAGTAAGAACCTAGATATCATCCTCCAGGAAGTTCTCGAAGAAAACTACCCTGATGTTTTAGTACCACAGGGCAAAATAGAGGTTGAAAGAATCCACCAATCACTGAATCACTGATCCTGAAAAAGATACCAAAAAGAAAACTCCTAGGAAGATTATATCCAGGTTCTGGGATTCCCAGGTTAAGGAGAGTATTACAAGCAGCCAGGAAGAAACAATTTGAATATTGTGGAAACACAATCAGAATAACCCAGGATCTGGCAGCTTCTACACTGAGGGATCGAAGGGCTTGGATTATGATATTCTGGAGGGCAAAAGAGCTGGGATTAAAACCAAAAGTCACCTACCCAGCAAAATTGAGTATCATGTTTCAGGGAAAAATATGATCATTCAGTGGAATAGAGGACTTTCAAGCATTCTTGCTGAAAAAAAACAGAGTCGAATGGAAAATTTGACATTCAGATACAAGAAGCAAGAGAAGCATGAGAAGGTAAACAAGGAAAAGAAATCATAAGGAACTTATCAAAGTTGAACTATTAACATTCCTACATGGAAAAACAACAATTGTAACTTATGAAACTTTTCTCAGTAGTTGAAGAAATATATATGTCTATATATGAGGGTATATGGGCATATGAATACATATGTGAATGTGTATATATGTTTGCAGGTATACATAGATAGAGAGCACAGGACCAATTTAACAGGAAGGGATGATACTTAAAAGGTGAAATTAAGAGCTGAAAGAGGAATATAATGAGAGGATATGGGGAGAGACAGATTGGGGTAAATTATCTCATACAGAAGAGGCAAGGGAAAATGGTTACAATGGAGGGGAAGTATAGGAAGGCAAAAGGGAATGGGTCAACCATTTTCCCATTGAATCTGGCTTGAGGAGAGAGTGAAATACACACTAAATAGGGTATCTCACCCTCCAGGAGAATGGGGGGGGGTCAAAGGATGAGAGGGGGGGTGATGGAAGGGAGGGCAGGCTGGGGAGGGGAGGGAAGTTCGAAGCACCCACTTTCAAAAAGGGATGGGATCAAAGTAGAGAATAGAACAAGTGGGAGGTGGGATAGGAGGGAGGGAAATATAGTCAGTCTTTTACAATATATCTACTATGTTATTGTTTTTGCATTAGACACACATGTACAACCTATACTGAACTGCTTATCTTCCCAGTAAGGGTGGGTGACAAGGAAGGAAGGGAATGAATCTGGAACTGAAAGTTTTAAAATCAAATATTCAAATACATATGTATATGTGTGTATGTATAAGTATGTATATATATATACATATATACTATTATTAATACCATCTTACATGTAATTGGGAAATAAGATATACAGGCACTGAGGCATAGAGATCCACTGGAAAAGCTGAAAGGGGTATGGGAAAAAATATAGGTGCGAGCAGATTGGAGGAGGGGATATCCTGTGGGACTGCTATTTTGGGGTGGTGGGTAGGGGAAAAACGGAGAGAAAATTTGTAACTCAAAATCTGGAGGAAACGAATGATGTAAATCAGAAGTTAATAAAGCATTAAAAAAAAGAAATTATGAAGGAAAACTTCCCTGATATTCTAGAATCAGAGGGCAAAATAAGAAATCTAAAGAATCCACTGATCATCTCCTGAAAAAGATCCCAAAAGGAAAACTCCCAGGGATATTATAGTCAAATTCCAGAGTTCCCAAGTCAAGGAGAAAATATTGCAAGTAGCCAGAAACAATTCAAGTATTGTGGAAACACCATCAGGATAACACAAGGTTTAGCAGCATCTACATCAAAGGATCAAAGAGATTTGAATGTGATATTCTGGAGGTCAGAGAGCTGGGATTAAAACCAAGAATTACCTACCCAGCCAAACTGAGTGTAATCAATTAAAGGGAATATATATATGAAGAATTTAATGTGTTCTTGAGAAGTGAGCTAAATAGAAAATTTGACTTTTGAATACAAGACTCAAGAGAAGTATGAAAAGGTAAACAGGAAAGAGAAAGTATAAGGGAAATATTAAAGCTGAACTGTTTACATTCCTACATGGAAAAATGATATTTGTAACTCATGAGACCTTTATCAGTATTAAGGTAGTTAGAGAAAATATATGTAGACAGAGGGAACAGGGTGAGTTGAATATGAAGGGCTGATGTCTGAAAATAAAATTAAGGGGCAAGAGAGGAATGTACTGGGAGAAGGAGAAAGGAAGAGATAGAATGGGGTAAATTATTTCACATAAAACAGACAAGAAGAAGCTTTTACAGTGGAGGGAAGAAAGGGAGGGAAGAGGGAATGAGTGAACTTTATTCTCATCAGATTTGACTTAAGAAGGGAATACGATAAACACTCAATTGGCTATAAAAACCTATCTTAACCTGCAGGAAAGGTGGGGGGAAGGGGATAATGGATGGGTAATAGAAGGGAGGACAGATTTGGGGAAGGGGGTAATCAGAAGAAAACACAACAGGGTCAAAGGAGAGAATAGAATAAATGGAAAGGGTGGGATAGGATTGAGGGAAATTTATTCTTTGATAACATGACTGTTATGGAAGTATTTTGTATGACTACACATGTATAACCTGTATTGGATAGCTTGCCCTCTCATTGAGCGTGGGTGAGGAGGGAGGAAGGAAGGGAATTTGGAACTCAAGTATTTAAAAAAAAGAATGTTAAAACGTATTTTTACATGCATGTGGGAAATAAGATAGACAGGAAATGGGGTATATAATTAATCTTTCCCTACAGGAAAACAGAAGGGAAGGGGATAAGAGAAGGGGTGGGGGTGTGATAGAAGGGAAGGCAGATAGGGTGAAGGGGTAATAAGAATGTACACCATCATGGGGTGAGGGGAGGGGAGAGATGGGAAGAAAATTTGGAACTCAAAATGTTGTGGAAATATTGGAAACTAAAATATATAAATTGAAATGTGAAAAAGAAATAAAAATAAGAGCAAAGAAAATTATGTACCTCATATAAACATTTTAAATGTTTCTCATTACAAAATAAGAAGCATGATTACATGTATAATGTTTATTCCAATGAGAAATATACATAATATAAATAATTATTCTATATTATATAAAAATTCAGTTGTCAATTCATCAAAAAATGAATTAATTATGAAAAACACTAAAACTAATGGGAAAAGTTATTCTTTAATATAAAAAGGTATATTTTAAATTCCAAACAAGCATAATAGGAAATGAAATATGAGTATTGCCCCTAAAATATGCATTGTCCCTGATTTTATATGACATAGTACCAGTAATGGTCATAATTCCAATAAGAAGGGGAATGATTACAAATAAAGAGGATGAAATATAATTATTTGTAGGTAACATTTCTCCAGATTTCAGCTGTCTTAAACAAAGACAAAATTAAGAAGTGATTTCATACTTCAGCAGTCACAAGATAAGAAGTTATTCCACAAAAAAATAGAAAATCAAAATAAATAGCATATAACTTCTTTTACTAGCAACAAAGATTATGCTTAAAGCCACAGACCTTATAATGTAGACAATTTGTGAGATTAAATCTATCTAAAAACTCACATAATCTATATAAATAAATACATTTAATAAATATAGTACCTGAAGTAGATATAAGGGGCTAAATAATTGACAAGGTATTCCATATTCATTGTTTGATTGTATTGTTATAGGAAAAAAATTCATGCTTGTTGAATTGATTTACATATTTCTGCAACACTACCCAAAATCTTAAAAATAATTTCATAGAATTTAATAATATCACACTGAAATTTGATATGGTAAAATAAACCATGGAGACTGGCAAAGATAATGGAGTTAGAGGAAGCAGGGCACCTCAATTTTCTGATTCAAATATTCTATCTAACCAGAGGTCTCTGAAGAGTATTAGACCAAGTAGAGATTGGGAAATTCAGGGGAAAACCAATTTTTTCCAGATCAAGGTCAGAAATCTAAACTGTGAAACAAGAGTGGGCATGTTTTGTTCTCAGAGATATCCCTCAGTAGCAGACAAGGGTGGTCAGGCATGTCTTACTCCAACCTCAGAGTGGGATCTCAGACATAATGTAAGGCTGAGTGATCAGTACATGAAAAAGAAGCAAGTATAGGTGCGGCTAGGTGGCGCAGTGAGTAAGAGTGCAGGTCCCAGAGTTGGGAGGACCCAGGATCGGTTCCAACCTCAGATACTTAACATTCACACACAAAATAACTGGCCCTGTAACCTTGGGCAAGTTACTTAACCCCAATTGCTTTAAAAATATATAGAAGCAAGTATTGATGTATGTGCTCCCAGAAGCAACAGAGCAATACAAAATCACTCAATAAAAACCACAGAACTGCAGAACCAAGATGGCCTTAAAAAGCTGAATTGGCCAGATGGAAAAGGAATTTCAAAAATTTACTGAAGAGAATAATTCCTCCAAAATTAGTTTGGATCAAATGGAAGCTAATGACTTTATGAGAAATCAAGATACTATAAAACAGATCCAAACAAAAGAAAAAAAAAAGAAGGCAATGTGAAATATCTCATTGGAAAAACCACTGGAAAATAGATTCAGGAGAGATCATGTAAAAATTATTGGACCACCTGAAAGCCATGATCAAAAGAAGAGCCTAGACCTCATCTTTTAAGAAATTATCAAGGAAACTTTCCCTGATATTCTAGAACCAGGGGAAAAATAGAAATTGAAAGAATTCACCAATTGCCTCTTGAAAAAGATCCCAAAAAGAAAACTCCTAGGAATGTTATAGCCAAATTCCAGAGTTCCCAGGACAAGGAGAAAATATTACAAGCAGTCAGGAAGAAGCAACTTGAGTATTTTGGAAATATAATCAGGATAACACAAGATCTAGCAGCTTCTGCATTAAGGGATCAAAGGGCTTGAAATCTGATATTCTGGAGGTGAAATGAGCTAGGATTAAAAGCAAGAATCACCTACCAGCCAAACTGATTATATTACTTCAGTGGAAAATATGAAAATTCAATGACATACAGGACTTTCAAGCATTCTTGATGAAAAGACCAGAGCCGAACAGAAAATTTTACTTTAAAATATGAGAAGCATGAGAAGGCAAACAGAACCTGATCTTTACACAAAATCCCAATTTAGGGAGTAAAAATGGAAGATTGAGTAAACACACAAACAAAAATTCATCAATCATAAAGAGTAATTTTGGAGCTGGGGAATATAAAACACAAATCCAAGAAAAAAAAATAACTAAAATATAAGTGAAACAAGAGGGAAAGAGCAAAGGGAAAGAGGTAGAAGAGTGTATCAGCAATGCCATATTCACAATGCCTATGGAAATTACAGATATGCTGATATAATTATCCATCACAAAATACATCATGCTTGCCATATGGGGGAATAAGCTAGAAAATTTATTAAGATACCAAAAGACTGAGTCCCAAAACCAGAAAGTGAAAGCCATCAGAATAGTTATGAAATTGGCACAGGTAGATAAAGTGGAAAGCACCCACATTCTCAAGCCTTTAAAACAGAACAGGCTACCTCAGGCAAAGATCCTCCTCTCCCCACTCACAGCAACCACCCAGCATCCCGGAAGCGCGCTCCCAGCAGCTCCGGCCCCTGGCAGTCCTCAGCAGGAGTCCTTAGCAGAAATTCTGGCTGACTCAAAAAGGGCTTCGTGCTGCCACTGCCTCTGCTCCTGCTGCCACCGCCATCACTGCCACTGCTAGCCACCGCAGGAACTCTAGCTTGGCTTCCGCTTCCTCTTGCTCTTCCCCTTCCTGCTACGTCAGCAAGTCCAATGGCGCATGGAAGATCTTTATATCCCATAACCCTTACAAAGAGGAGGAGCAAAGATGGGAGGGACAGAGAGGGGAAGAGAGAGAATTTTTAAGTTAAAGAAGAATATTATAAAGTAAATGAAATTTCTTTTTTTTTTTGAGGGGCAATTGGGGTTGTGACTTGCCCAAGGTCACATGGCCAGCAAGTGTTAAGTGTCTGAGGGCAAATTTGAACTCAGGTCCTCCTGACTCCAGGTCTGATGCTCTATTCATTGTGCCACCTAGCTTCCCCATGAAATTTCTATAAGAAAGAATTGGAAAAGAAATTAGTGTGCCATCATGAAAAACTGGAAAGGAGAATTAACACCTTCCCATGATGTCTATAACATTGCCTGTAACAGACTCCCAGAAAATTAGAATGAATCAAATAGAATTTAATTATGTCATGAAATAGGAAACAAAGGAAATATTCCTTTTTAAAAATACAATATCTTCTAAGGAATAACTCAAGAAAAGATAATTTATGGCTTATTGGAATACTTGAAAACCATGACTGTAGAAAGGGTTCAGACATCATATTTCAATTCTGGAGCAGCAGATCACACAAAAGATCAGGTAAAACAATTTTCCTGCCCAAGACACCTTAGACAGTCAGTAGGAAAGGTCTGTTGTGCCAGGGAGAGAGTGGAACAGAATCTAGTGTAGATCATGCCCCAGCAAACTAGCAATAGGTCTTGGGCCCACTAAATCAGTGACTTCAATGGAGTTTTCAAATTTCTCAGTCCACAATGGTAAGAGGTCAGACAACTGTTCAAAAGGAAATTACAATAGTCCTTTTGTTGAAACTAGGGGCAAAACTCTTTTGCATTGCCCAAATTTAATCTGGGTCTCAGTCCGAGGACAGGGAGGAACATTAGCACAACAGAGTTTGCAGTCCCAGGAGATCTGGGACCCTGGTCACAGCTCCAGGGTGGAAAGAATTGCTTGTGGTTGTCCATGGATCAGAGCACAGGCCAAGAAAATAATAAGCACACCCCTCCCTAGATCACCACCTTGAAAGGACCAAAAACTTACAGGTCTCTAAAATTCTCTTTTTCTTGGTTTTTAATGTATTTGTCTGTATTTTCAATTTTACAGCATGACTAACAATTCAATATGTTGCATGACTACATATATATAACCTATATCAAAATGCTTGCCTTCTCAATGAGGGGAGAGGAGGAGAGGAGAGGAAGGAAGGAATTGAATTTGAACCTTGAAAAATTAAAAAATATATATGTTATAGGGGTGGCTAGGTGGCACAGTGAATAGAGCATGGGCGCTGGAGTCAGGAGGACCTGAGTTCAAATCCGACCTCAGACACTTAACACAGAAACTAGCTGTGTGATCTTGGGCAAGTCACTTGACATCAACTGCCCTCCAAAAAAAAGCAAATATATATGTTAAATTGTTTTTATATGTAATTGGGGAAAAATTAAAAAAAAAACTAAATAAAATATGTAATATGACTGTATCCTTCAATGACTACATAATCTAACAATTTCATGCAGCTCTAAAGATGGGCTTAGTGCCTAACACCTCTCACCAAGGCATTTGACACACTTCACTGCTTTCTAGGTTTGGCTTACTTCTGAACATATTCTCACATTATAAGGAGTAAGTTCCATCACCCAAGGACAATCAAACATTTCACAGGTCCTGCATGATACTCTATTGAGGGTAGGCTACTAGTTGACTCAGTGAACATAGCATTAGGAAAATCTCTGATCAAATCATGGCTTGGAATTTTTTTTTGGAATGGGGAAGGCAGAGCAATTGGGGTTAAGTGACTTGCCCAAGGTCACTTGGGTAGTTAGTATTTAGTATCTGAGGTTGGATTTGAACTCAGGGTCTCCTGACTCAGGGACATTGCTCTATTCACTGTGCCACCTAGCTGTCCTGCCAGTTAGAAATTTACTAGGGATGTGACCTTGGTCTAGTCATCTAACCTCTGACTTCCTCCATTTCCTCATCTATAAAATGTTCATTATAATTGCATCCATCTCCCAGAGTTGTATTAAAGATAAATTGAGATGTTTGTGACATTTTACAAACTTTAAAGTCTTATATGATCTTATTATTATTATTATTATTACTTTACTTTTAATGGTAGTGTTCATTCATGCACGATAACTGATATGTATAACATATTTTCTTTATGTGAAAGGGGGATGTAGATTTTACAAAGCATTTTGCAAACTTCAAAGCATCATATAAATGCTATTAGTATAGCTATTATTAAAATATACTTCCCCTACTAACCATTTTATCTCCAGGCCCTATCCAATATATTTTCTATCTATATGATCATCCATTAACAGTATGAAATTTTTAGTTCTTAAACACAACCATTTACTTAATAATAAAGCAAAGTAAATGCTCATTTTAGATATTTTAGGTAATTTGGTTATCTATAACTATATATCATTACAGAAATAATAAAATATATCACATTAAGTACATAATCCCAGATCATGGTCTCCCAACATTGTACTTAATACCTGTGGCAAAGAACGGACATGCATTTATAAACCTAGCAGGAAGACACAGAGGGGAGGAGAACTCATGTTCTTAGGGAAATTCACAATTCTAGACTGCAGGTTACAAGGTTATTGGTCTATTCAGGATCGTCTCCACCATTCAAAACATACAAAACTGCTTTTCTTCTCCCCACTTAACTTTTGATCTCCTACTATTAATCTGGGGCATTATTTCTCTTCTCTACTGGAATAGCCAGTATAGATCCAATGCTTCCTAAAAGGAGTAACTGCAATTTGAACCTAAACTGTGATGACTTCAGAAGTAAACACAGTTCGGTGAGCACTATGTAGAAATTGCTTTAATTTTGAAGCCACTTTCCTTAAGGCTCCCCAGGAGGTTTAGAAGTATGCTCCTGAATGTTGTGAGGAATGCTTGTACTTCTTTTCTTGTTATATCTTCATAGCAAATATCCCTTGAATAGGCAATTTGATTTGTATTGGTTAAATGAAACCATGATATTAATAACTGTTAACACTGGGGAGCATATATCAGAATGGGGACTCAAGTCTATAGTATTAGAGAAAGACAGTCAAAATTCTTCCAGGTTTTTGTTAGAAAGCTGAGGAAAACTATTATCTTGCTTTGCCTTAGGTAACTTGATTCCTCAGTGCGAGTGTGAATTGGGATGAAGATCCTCAGAGCTTTATAAAGGCTACATAAGCTGGTACAGTCAGGATCATACAGGAGTTGGCTTCTTTTCAGTGCTCTTTGTCAATTTTGCAACCACCCCTTTTAGATTATTGTGTGTGTGTGTTTCTTTCTATTTATATTGTTGTAGTATTTTCAAGTGTTTTTTTCTTAGCCCTCCTTCCTTTAATTTCAATCAGTTCATGTTAGTCTGTATTCATCTTTTTTTTTGTTTCTTAAAACACAGTAATAATATTCCATCATATTTATTTAAAATAATCTATTAGCATTCATCAGTCAAGGGGCACCTACTTTTCAGTTCTTTGCTTTCACAAAAAGTGTCTTTGTAAATGTTTTGCTTCATATGAAATCTTTCCTTTTTTTTGTCAGTGGCATCTTTGGGGTATTTGCCTAAGAGTGGAAACTCTGAGTTAAGGGGTGTACACACTTTAACCACTTTATTCATATAAATACAGATGGTTGTATTAAATCATAGATTTGTCAACAATGTATTAGTATTTGCATTTTTCTATAACTCCTCCAATGTTCACTATTGCCTTCTTTTGTAATTTTTGCCAGTTTGATAAATATGTAAATAGTGTCTTGTCTCTTTCATTTCCCATCAGGCCCTTGACTTAGCATGAGTCTTTCCCAGGATAATTTCATCACCTGGAGTCTCTTCATCATGAATATTGATTCAACTTTGAAATTTAACACATCCTTAGTATCCTCAGTTGAGTCTCACCTCTGGTTGGAGGGCAGAGTAATAAATGCTGAAAGCCTCCCTTTATAGAGGGCTCAGAATTTTCCATCTAACTTTATTTCTCATTAGGTGTTCTGTTTAGTTTCAACTCCACAGACACCATGACATCATTCTGAGTACCCTCGAGCAGCAGCCTACCCCCCTACTTTTCAGCTTCCTTTTGTGTATTGTCTTCCCAGAGACTGTGTTTCCTTTTAAATTTTTTTTTATATCCTCAGCATTTAGTACAGTGCCTGGTACAGAGTGAGCACTTGATAACTCTTTATTGATTAAATATTATTAACTAGTCTTAATTAATATCTTCAAAATTATAAAATTGGCCATAACCTGTTTGAAAATTACTCCAAAATACATATGAGAGAGGGAATTTGATCTCTTTTCATACATTCTTCCTCACCTCAATTGATCTAGTAAATCAATTAATTAACATATTTAGGAAGTCCCAGTTATGGAATTTCTATCTTAGCCAATGTCTTAGGAAGTAAACACACATGAATATTAATGTGACTTTTGAAGGTGTTTATTACCAAAGATTGCTTTATGGACTCTGATCACCCCCTTTCCCTTCTTTGATTGGGTAAGAAGGAGGCAAGTTTTAGCCTAAACTATAAATTAGTTACAGCCTTTGAGGTCATCTTAATACTCATATTTCCAAAATCTTAAAATTAAGTTCTCAAAATCTTAAAATTCTATGCAATATTTGCTAGAAGTGAAACAATATTAACAACACTTTAGTATAACTTTTTCAAAACATGTCAAATAGAAAGAAATATATGAAAACCAAAAGAAATAATATGTTGGCAAGAATGACAATTGGCTAGTCTCCTTTTTACCTTGCCTGAAGTCGCATTCAATTTAACCATTTGTTTAGTTGAAGGCAGGTCCAAAGGACTATTCCACTTCTTTCTTTGATATGTTGAAAGGACTTATTTCATCCCACTTGGACTATTGAAAACATTAAAACATGATTATAAGCTATAGACTTTCAAAAGAATCTATTAACTAACCCCTATTTATATTCTATTACTATAGATTAGATTAAAGAGACAAAAAAAACTATATTGATAAGTTAAAACTACAAATACACATTAATATAATGTAAATTATAAAGGTAAGATTATGATTAAATGAGAGAAAAATAGTTATTTTAATACATGTGTAGGATATTCTCTAAAGAAATTATTATAGCAACAGGGAAATTTTTCTTTTTTTTTAAACAAAGAAATCATCTATTCTACCAAATTCAGGCTTTATGAAAAGAGTATTTATTATTCTGTCACAACAGCATATTAAGTACATGCTCCTCAGTAAATTTTAAAGTTAATGCAAATGAATATAAGCTAAAATGGACTAATTATTTAAGAAATTGAACCATAAATTTATTTTAAAATTAGCTTATTTTGTAAAGAGAGTACTTATTTGTTGCTAAGTGGTATGGGGAAGAAAAAGAAAATGTTCATTATTATATGTAATCAAGACACATATAATGATTAAGGAGCATAAAAACATAAAGATAAAGGAAAATGTATAAAATAAAATTGTTTATATTTCCTTGCATTCTTGGAGACATTTTTTACTTAATAAAGAATGACATTTCCTAATTTCAGTTTCTTCTTCAAAGTAGTCTTTAGAAGGTGGAGAGGATAGGAGTATGAATGTGGAGTTAAATATCTGGATTCATATCTAGGAATATATAGGTTCAAATTTTGAGTTTGACATTTACTGTGTGAACCTGACCAAACTGCTTTATTTCTCTGACCCTTGGTTACTTCACATGTAGAAAGAGGAAGTTAGACTAGATGACCTCTAAGATAACTTTTAGCTCTAAGTCTATAATCCTGGAAATTATGAAGTGAATTGAAAATAGAATTGGGCTTGAAGTAAACAGAAATCTGGGTTTGAAACCTGCCTCTAATGCTTTATTTTTTTTAATAATATTTTATTTTTAAAGTTACATTTAAAGACAATTTTTGATGTTTGCTAAAAAAAAGGAGTTCCAAATTTTCTCCCTCCTCTCCCCTATCTTCTCCTTAAGATGATAGGCAATTTGATATAGGTTATACATGTAAAATCATGCAAAACATATTTTGATATTAGTCATGTTATGAGAGAAGACAGACCAACCCCCCCCCCAAAAAAAAAAAAACTAAGAAAAAAATAAAGTGAAAATAGTATACTTCACTCTGCTTTCAGACACCATCAGTTCTTTCTCTGGATGTGGATAACATTTTTATAATTCTTTGGAACTGTCTTTCAAAATTGTATTACTGGGAATAGCTAAGGCATTCACAGTTGATTATCATAAAATATGTCTTTTACTCTGTACAATGTTCTTCTCCTGGTTCTGCTCACTTCACTTTGCACAAATTTGCATATGTCTTTCCAGGTTTATCTGTGATCAGCCAATTCATTATTGTTTATAGCACAATTTCATTGAAAATCATGTACCACAACTTGTTTGGCCATTCCCCAATTGATGGGCATCCCTTCAATTTCCAATTCTTTGCCATCACAAAAAGCTACTGTAAATATTTTTGGTGCATATAAGTCCTTTCCACTTTTTCTTTGATCTCTTTGGGATACAAACCTACTAGAGTTATTGCTGGGTCAAAGTCAAAATATGCATAGTTTTATAGACCTTTGCATACATCAAAATTGCACTCCAGAATGGTTTGATCAGTTCGCAACTACAACAACAGTGCATCAGTGTCCCAGTTTTCCCACATGTCCTCCAACATTTATCATTTTCCTTCTCTGACGTATTAGTCAATCTCTTGGGTGCAAGGTAGTACCTCAGAGTTGTTTTAATTTGCATTTCTGTAATTAATAATAATTTAGAGCACTTTTCAACATGTCATTGGATCTGCCTCTAATACTAATGCTCTGGAGATTGGTAAGTCACCAACTTCTTTGGGTCATAGTTTCCTCATCTATAAAATGGTGGCAGGTGGAGAGGGTGATAATAATTATAACAACAATCATAACTAGAATTTATAGTGCTTTAAGATTTACAAAATACTTAATAAATATCCTATCTTATCCTTACCACAGCCTTGGGTGTAGGTGCTATAATTATTCCATCTTATAGATGAGGAAATGGAATCAAATTGAGGCTAAGAGATTTGCCCAGTGTGTCAGACCTCTAATAAGTGTATGAATATGATTTTCAACTCAGGTCTTCTCGATTTCAGGCATATCACTGCCCATAAAATTATGATAAAGCAAAGCAGCTGTAATGATACAATGAGAGTGTAAAGAGTGCTCCAAATCTTAGAAGCTATATATAAAATAGGAAATTAATATGATGAGTTATTAATAATGGTCACCATTTTTTCATTATCTTTAAAATGTAAAATAATTGTATGTGCATCCTATATAACTTACTCTGAAGGTAATATAGTGTTTATGCTTCAAAAGCATATTACCCATGAGTAACCAAAGGAGTCTACAATGTAATAAGTGACATTTATATAGTACTTTACAATTTGCAAAACACTTAAAACACTTTACGTACCCTATCAGGTTTGAGGTTTTCTTTTTTTTTTTTTTTACAATCCTGTGAGGTAGATGTGATTGATATTATCATCCTCATTTTATAGATGATGATACTGAGGATTTGGGGTTTGTAACTTACCCAAGATGATGGGCCAGTAAGTTCTAGAGGCAGGATTTGAACTCAGGTCTTTATAATTCCCATATCAACAGACTATTCAATATTCTACACTGTTCCCAGAAAGTAGTCAATTGATTGCATTTAAAAAATTACTGGTAGTTTGAGGCTTGTGTTTTTATAAGAGATACAATGGTGATACTGCTACTATCACAATACTTTGCCCCCATCACAAATCCAGCAAAATATTACTTTATAATTTATTTTGCAATTAAATTCATACAATTATGCATTTTGTTTCTTTCACAAATTCCAACCAAATGTCTCATTTTGATAAGGAGATAACCATAGGCTTCCTAAGGCTATGCCAGCAAGTTCCAGAAGACTCTCCTAATCTAGAGAAGTTTTTAATATAGTTTCAGCTACATCCTGTATTTGCTATCCAGGACCTAGCATAGCTAAGTACAGAGAGGTAATTAAGTAATTTGTTCAAGATGTTGCATAAAATTCATTAAAATATCAATCCTCTTCAATACCAAGATGAGGTAACAGACTATTGGAGTTACTGAAACCCATCAGTAGTGACAATTTTGGCACATTTAAAGTAAGAGTCATTCAGAAGTCACAGCTGAATGGGTGGATCTTACATTGTTGTTTGTCCTTCATTCTCAAAGAGGATCATTATTTCAGGGAGGTGATGCCATGACATGTAAGAGAATTGATTTAAGGGAAGGAGGACTGTGCAAAGTCATCAGTCTAACTTTCTCCTCTGGAGCCATCTGGGCCCAGTGAAAGATATAGATCAGGATGATTGGAGATGGTCTCAGATGCAGTAGGAGACCTTGACCTTTATTAGCTAAGGTTTTTAACAGGTCTAAGTTTGACTGAGGCAATATCATCCAGTGTTTAAGGTTAGGTAAGAAATGAGGCAAACAAAGAATGACCTATTTTACATAGTTTAAAAAAAATCAATCTGGGAGGAGAAGATCCTCAGGGTTTCTGGTCAGAACAGAAACAATTGTTATGTACACTCACTCTGAGTCATCAAGACCCAAACAACAAGCAAGTGAGACAAATGAAGATCTAATTCTCAATTGAAATCAACTAAAACATTTTGCTCTTCTGTCTCCACATTCACCTCAGCAATTGACAGTGGTAGGTCAGAAAAGGCATCCCTGCAAGACAGCATGAATCCTGTTAGAAACTTCAACACCACCTCCCAGAAGGGTAAACCTTTTATGCCTCAAGCAGCAGGGAAGCCAAACCCCCTTAAAGGGCTCATGAAGCTTACATAAAGGAGGCACCATTCCAACCACAGCTACAAAGACAATTTAAATTTCTGTACCAGCAGAGCTACAGGGATGAACAGATACAGTCATTTTATAATAAACTTGACAAGATAGTCCAAGTAAAAATATGGTTAAGAGCTTCACTTCTATAAACATATTGGTCACAGTGAATGAAAGAAAATTATCTTGAGAACTATGGTCCAGGATTAATAAATGAAAGAAATAAAAAGTTTATGAAGTATTGAGAATCTCACATCTATATATCATGGACAGTTTATTCAGGAAAAGAGTTATGTTCCTGCATATGGTGAGAACCAAAGACCAACCAAAAAATGGCAGAAGCCATTTCAGAATCAGTTCTCTGTGTTCTGTCAATTCATTGCTTAGAACAAGGTAATAATAAATGAGAGGAAAGGATAAGAATAATAAGAAGATCAGCTCCAATCAGTCCTATTTAAACCAGCAATTTATTCTTAAAAATGGGAAAGATACAAGCAAAATTAACGACTCTAAACACTGACATTTCTTAAGAAAATTTTGTTGAAGCCAAACAACTCCCCAAATAACAGGTTCAATAGAGCACAGAAATTGTCTTAGTTGGTCAATTCTGAACCTCACAGACAAGAGTCATGACCATCAAGGAAACATATATTTAGAGAAACACCTCATTCTCAGACTTTTGTAGGAGATGGAATATGTGTTTGTTTAGGTTCAGTATCCTTACATTACTTCAAAAATGACAGTAAATTCACAAATTAATATATTTAAGCACTATTTCTCACTGAAAAATTAATTCATATAAAATCTCTTAAAGAAATTAGTAAGTCAGAAAAATGAAGAGAAAGAGACCAATGAAACAAATATTTATTAAAATATTGTTATCAATACAATTTAGTAATTATTTAAAAATAGTAATCAGCAAAATGATTTATAATAATAAAATATTACGAGTTAAAAGAATATAATATATCCAGTCAATTGAAATTATCTACCAGGACATATATTTAAATAATTACCTGGGCCTAGAACTAAATAGGAAAAGGTTAAGACAGAATATGTTTTAGGAAAATGCTTGGTTCTTTTGAACATTTAACTCTCCCTCCCTAAAACAAAAATCTATCTCTCTCTACCACCAATGTTTTTTTTTTTTTTTCCAGAAATGTGAGATGCCTGCATTGTACAAGACCGTAATCTTTGTAGGGTCAAGCTGGGTGTGGGAGAGCCAAAGGTTAGTGTACAGCCTTTAATAAAATAAAGAATATTATCAATGAAAACATATTTGTAAGAAGTGACATGAAAGATTTTATTGAAGAAATGTTTCATCAGAAAAAGAAATGGCTGAGGAGGCAGACCATGGACATGCACACACACACACACACACACATGCACACACACACACACACACACACATACACAAATACACATTAGCCTAAGGTTGGGACATTGCCTCCCAACTGCAGTTGAGCAGAGCCCAACCTAAGCATAGAGCTCAAAGTCAAGAAATAAACTGCAGAAATAAGCAAACAATAACAACAATGAAAATAACTTGATCATTAAAAAGCTACTATGGTGACAGGTAAGATCAAGATATGAATTCAGAAGAAGACAATAATATGAAAACAGTACCAAAAAAGCATCAAAGAAAAATTTTAACTGGACCTGGGTTCAGCAAGAATTCCTGGAAGAGTATTTGTTTTTGTTTTTATTTTTAAAGGAGATTAGGGTGGTAAAGGAAAAATTGGGAAAAGAAATGAGAGTGATGTAAGGAAATTACAAAAAGAGAATTAACAGGGTGGCTAGGTGGTGCAGTGAATAGAGTATCAGCTCTGGAGTCAGGAAGACCTGTGTTCAAATCCAGCCTCAGACACTTAACACAAAAAACTAGCCATTTGACCTCAGGCAAGACACTTAACCCCAATTGCCCTCCAAAAAGAAAAAAAAATAGAAAAGAGAATTAACATCTTGGTAAAAGAGGCACAAATAATACTGCAGAAAATAGCACCTTACAAAAACAAAATTGACCTAATGTTAGAAGAAACACAAAAAAAAGACCGAAGAAAAGAGCTCCTTAAAAAAACAGAAAAGACCAAATGGAAAAAGAGAATCAAAATCTCAAGGATGAAAATAATTCCTTAAAAATAGAATTGGGAAGTGGAAGCTAATCACTCCACAAGACAGGTAGAAACAAATAAAGAAAAAATAATAAAAAGTAGAAGAAAATGTAAAAAATCTCATCAGAAAAGCAACTGAACTGGAAAATAGTTTGAGGAGAGAAGATTTAAGAATCATTGGATTATGTATTGTCAATGTCAAGCTAAGAAAAGGAGACCAGAACTCCCTGGAACCCTTTCAAATTTCCCCTCCAAATGACTTTGGAAAACATTACAGAACGAATTGAGGATAGAAGAATCAATTTACCAGCCCAGAATCACTTGGAGACTCAGCAGGAAAGATGCAATCATTGGAGTGGAAGGGGAGCACAATAGATGAACAGCAGGAGCAGGCCCCACCCAAGGTAGCCTGCAGCTAAGCTCCAAGTCTGGGACAAACCACCAGCTAGGCCCCATGCCCATGTAAAACAGCAGCCCCAAGGCTAGCCAGCATTCTACAGAGATACAGACTCTCAGCACAGCTAGTAGAAAATGTTAACTATAGCAATAAGGAAGAAAAAGAAATTGTAGAAATTAGAATAAACAATAAGGAAACAAAACTCACTCTGCAGATGGCATGATGGTATACTTAGAGAATCAACTAAAAGCCTAGTAGAAATAGTTAATAAGTTTAGTAAAGTTGAAGCATATAAAATAAATTCACATAAATCATCAGCATTTCTATATATAATTGACAAAGTCCAGCAGCAAGAAAGAGAAATTCCACTTAAAATAACTATAGAGAGCATAAAATACTTGAGAGTCTACCTGTCAAGATAAACCCAGGAACTACATGAAAACAATTACAGAAGATTTTTTCTCCCAAATAAAGTCAGATCTAAAAAATTAGGAAAAAAAGGTTTTAATCATTCATTGGTAGACCATGCCAACATGGCAAAAATTTCAATTCTACCTAAATTAATCCACTTATTGAGTGCCACAACAAAGTACCAAGGAATTATTTCATAGAACTAGACCAAATAAAAACAAAATTCATCTGGAAAAACAAAAGGTCAAGAATATCAAGGAAATCAATTAAATTAAAATGTAAATGAAGGTAGCCTAGATCTGAATATATTATAATGCATTAATCATCAAAATAATCTAGTACTGACTAAGAAAAGAGTGGTGGATCAGTGGAATAGTTTAGGTATGCATGACACAGTAGTAAAAGACTGTAATAATCTACTCTTTGATAAAACCAAAGATCCAAGCTTTGGGGACAAAAACTCACTATTTAACAAGAACTACTAGGAAAACTAGAAAATAGTGTGGCAGAAACTAGTTATGGACCAACATCTCACACTGTGGACCAAGATGAGGTCAAAACCAAAACATGATTTAGACATAAAAGGTGATAGTATAAGGAAACTAGGTGACCATGAAGTAATTTACCTGTCAAATCTATGGTTAAGGGAAGAATTTAAGACCAAAGAAAATATAGAGAGCCCTACCAAATGCAAAATGAATGATTCCAATTACATGAAATTAAAAAAGATTTTACATAAAGAAAACCAATGCAACCAAAATTATAAGGAAAGGATAACACTAGGGGAAAAAATTACAGCAGGTATCTTTGATAAAGGACTCATTTCTCAAATATTTAAAAAAGCAATACAAATTTATAAGGATACAAGTCATTCCCCAAGTGATAAATGGTCAAAGGACATAAACAGGCAGTTTTCAGATGGAGAAATTGAAGCTATCTATAGTACTATAAATACATGCTTTAAATCACTATTGATTAAATTGTTACAAATTATGTAAAATCTCTGATCTAAAATATTCCAAATTCCATTTTCTAATAATATAGACATAAGGTTTGAGATAATTGTCATTATCTGACCTGGCTATTGGCAAAGAAAATTTAAATTAGTGTTAAGATCAATTTTGTAGGAAATTTTTGGCAGAAGAGAAAATTTCTACAAGTGACCTGAGCCAGATTAGAACTGCTCTGAGACCACAGTCAAACTATAGGATTTCATTAGATGTTTTCAGAGGAACAGAAGGAGACACAACTCTGAATTTCATTTTGTTGTTTACTATTTTTTCTTTTCTGCCTTTTGTCTGTAATGTCTGATTATCAAACAGGATTTCTCCCTTTGATTTTGTCAAAGTGTTATCCATCATTTCTTTTTTCCCTCTCACATTGCCTCACCTCATAAGTCCCATAGTTAGAAACCTTTTATGAAATGTTTGTTTTATCATCGAGGAGGCCTCAACTCTCAATAGAATCAAATAGGGCAATGTGAGAAAGGACTATTAATAACCAATATCTTGGGGAGATTCAGGGCTCTCTCCTTTCTCCAAAGTCATGATTTAAAAAAAAAAAACCAACATAATGTTCAGTCTTGGGGGAGGATTCTGGAAAGTAGTAGCAGTAGGTCAGAAAATTCCAACCCCCCCCCTCTCCCCAGCAAAAAAGAAATAAAAGCACTTTAGGGCAAAAAAAAGTGTGGGTAAAAATGAATAAGAATAGGGGCATAACAGAGGTCTTCCTGAGACAATTTGAGAAGATCTGAAGAAAAATCACAGGCAAAGTTTGGTCCTTGTGAAGAGTAAACACCTCCAGGGTCTGGTTTAACAACAAGCAGCAAGCCCTAGGGTTAGTTGGTTTGAGAGGCTTCCTCAGAACCATCCACAGGAACTTTTACCCACAGGATAGTGAGTGGAATTGGGCATCTGGGCTCCTGGAGATTGAGGGAAACTCTGCTGACAAAGAATGCCACACTCAACTGTGTTGTGAAGAGTGGGGGGAATGGGGGGGGGAAGGGGAAGGAACCAGCACAGGTCAGGTGAATGCAGAATCAGTGGGGCAGAAAACCCTTAGCTGTGGGCACTTATAGGAAGCTGGAGGTTTAGCTTTGTTTTTAGGTTAGAGGGGAGAACTAAAGATCTGGGGCAAGAGGTACCCCGCATACCCCAAAGCTAGAGGTGGTTACAAAAATTAAGCTATTACCATGAAAAATGCACAGGCAAAGGAGTGTGAATCCAACCATAGAAAGCTATTATGGGAATAGAGAAGACTGGGGCTCATCATCAGATTTGGATATTGAAATAAAGAAACCCCAAAGAGAGGGCAGATCAGGGTAAGGGGTTTTCAGTATGCTTGCCATCTTGGGGTGGGGGTAGGGGAGAGATATGGAGAAAATTTGGAACTCAAAATCTTGTGGAGATGAATATTGGAAACTAAGGATAAATAAATTCTGGGGAAAAGAATAAAATGACAGAGATGGAGGAAAAACTTAAAAAAATTTTTTTCATCAAGAAAAACAAGAAGATGAAAAAAAGGAAAGTTAACCAATTAGAAAATGAGATCCAGAATCTTATTTTTAACATATTAATTTATTTTTAGTTTTTAACATTAATTCCCACAAGGTTTTGAGTTGTAATTTTTTTTCTCTGTGTCTTTCCCCTACTTCCAGCCCAAAATAGCAAGTCTACTGAATACCCCTTCCCCCAATCTGTTCTCTCTTATATCCTCCCCCATCAACCCCCTGACTTTCTAGTAGGGCAAGATGGGTTTCTATACCCCAATACCTGTATATCTTATTTCCCAGTTGCTTGTAAAAAAAACATTTTTTTTAAAATATTTGTTTTTAAACTTTGAGTTCCAGATATTTTTTCCCTTCTTCCCTCCTCACCCACCCCCACTGGGAAGATAAGTAATTCAATATAGGTTTTAAATTTATAGTTACCCAAATCACTTCCATAGTAGTTATATTGTGAAAGATGAACTATATTTCCTTCCATCCTATCCTGCCCCGCACTTATTCTATTTTCTCCTTTGACCCAATCCTTTTTCAAAAATGCTTGCTTCTAACTATCCTCTAGTGCAATCTGCCCTCCTTTCTATCATCTCCCCTCTTATCCCCTACCCCATTATTGTCCTGTAGGGTAAGATACCCAATTGAGTGTGTATGTTATTCCCTTCTTAAGCCAAATTCAATGAGAATCAGGTCTCATTCCCTTTCACCTTCCTGCTCTTCCTCTCCATTGTAAAAATTTTCTCTTGCCTCTTTTACATGAGATAATTTACCCTAATCTATCTTTCCCTTTCTCCTCCCAATAAATTCATCTCTCACCTCTTAATTTTGTTTTTTAGATATCCCTTCCTGTTCAACTCATCTTTTGTCCTCTGTAAATGTATACATGAACATACATATCCCCACACTCACATACATATTTATATACACATATACTTTCCTATACATATATGCATATGTATGTATACAAACACACACACATATATCTGCATTTATAGTTCCTTTAACTATGCACATACTGAGAAAAGTCTTATGAGTTACAATTATTATATTAACATGCAGGGATGTAGATAGTTCAACCTTAAAAAATTTCCTCATGATTTCTTTTCCCTTCTCATGTTTCTCTTGCTTCTTGTATTTGACAGTCAAATTTTCTCTTCAGCTCTGTTTTTTTTTTCATCAAGGATGCTTGAAAGTTCTCTATTTTATTGAATGACCATATTTTTCCCTGTAGCATTATGCTAACTTTTGCTGTGTAAGTGATTTTTGTTTTGATTCTAGCTCCTTTGACCTCCAGAATATCACATTCCAAGCCCTTTGATCCCTTAATGAAGAAGTTGCTAGGTCTTGTGTTATCCTGATTGTATTTCCATAGTACTAAAATTGTTTCTTCCTGACTGCTTGCAGTATTTTCTCCTTGGCCTGGGAACTCTGGAATTTGGCTATAATATTCCTAGGAGTTTTCTTCTTGGGATCTTTTTCAAGACGTGATCTGTATACTCTTTCAATTTCTATTTTGCCCCCTGGTTATAGAATATCAGGGCAAGTTTGCTTGATAATTTCTTGAAAGATGGTGTCGAGGCTCTTGTTTTGATCATGGCTTTCAGGTAGTCCAATAATTTTTTAAAGATCTCTCCTATGTCTACTTTCCAGGTCAGTGTTTTTTCCAATGAGATATTTCATATTTCCTTCTATTTTTTCATTTGTTTGGATCTGTTTTATTGTACCTTTATTTCTCATAAATTCATTAGCTTCCAATTGCTCCAATTTAATTTTGAAGGAGTTATTCTCTTCAGTGAGTTTTTGAAATTCCTTTTCCATCTGGCAAAATCATCTTTTTAAGTCATTGTTCTCCTCATTGGCCTTTTGGGCCTCTTTTCCCATTTGAGTTATTCTGTTTTTTAAGGTGTTGTGTTCTTCAGTGTATCTTTGGGGTCTGCATTAGCAGATAGTTGACTCCGTTTTCATGATTTTCTTGCATCATTCTCATTTCTCTTCCCATGTTTTCCTCCACTTCTCTTACTTGATTTTCAAAATCCTTCTTGATCTCCTCCATGGCCTGTATCCAATTCATATTTTTCTTGGAGGCTTTTGATGTAGGAGTTCTGAATTCACTGTCTTCCTCCCACTCCATGCCTTGATCCTTTTTGTTCCCCCAAAAGGATTCTATCGTCTGTTTGTGCTTCCATTGCTTGCTCATGTTGCCAGCCAATTACTTGACTTTTGAGCCCTTTACCATGGTAGAACTCTGCTTCCAGAATGGAGAAAGCTATGCTCCAAATTTCTGGGGTTTTCACAGTTCCTGGATCCATTAGTTGAGTGTCTTCTTTACAATCCCCACAAGGTCTGACTCACCACTCCTACACCCCAAGACCTCCACCTAAGACCGTGATCCAGATTCAAGCAGGTTAAAGTAAAAGTGATTACCCTCTGAATGGTTGCTTGGTACCCCTATAATCTGAAGGCCAAGAGCTCCTGAGGCATGCAGGCTGCAGCTGCTGGAGCTGCCATGCCTCTGCCACTTCTTGCCCTGGGGGCAGGGGCCAGACCATGCTCTTCAGTCCCCCCAGTTGCAACAGAGTTCTGCACTGATCTTTTACTTTGTCTTTGGTGTTTATGGGTTGAGAAGTCTGGAACCCACCACAGCTACTGATGATCCACTTTCCTGAAATTTGCTCTGGTAGCCACTGGTTGGGGCTGCGCTGGGGCTGGAACCATGTGACTCACTCGGACTGTGCTGGGCTCCCAGCTTGGTGTGATAGACCATTCCTGTTTGCCTGCCAGGCTTCCTTCAGAGGGAAATTTGTTTTTCTCTGTCACTTTGTTGGTTCTGTAGCTCTAAAGTTTGTTTAGAGTCATTTTTTACACATATTGGAAATGATTGGGTGGGGGCCCACACCAAGTTTGTGCTTGTACTCTGCCATCTTGGCTCCACCCCAGAATCTTTAGGAAGAAAATGACACTTTGAAAATTAAAATTGGGCAAGTCGAAGGCAGTGAAATTATAAGAGAACAAGAAATGATTAAACAAAATATTAAGAATGAAAAAAATAAAAGAAAATAAAACATATGAAAAACAACAAGTTTGGAGATTAGATGAAGAAGAGAAAACATAAAAATATTTGGACTAACTGAAAGTTCTGATTGAAAAAAAATCTTGTTATTATAATATGAAAAGCAATTAAAGGGAATGGTCCTGAAGCATTACATCAAGGGGGGAAAGTAGAAATAGAGTAAATCCATAAATCACCATTTAACAGAGATCCTAAGAGGAAAGCTCATAGGAATATCATAGTAAAATTCAGAAAGCCCCAAGGATAAAATATCAAAAACAATAACAATAAAACAATTTAATTATTATGGTGCCACAATTAAAATCACACAAGACCTAGTAGTAGTGACCTTTAAGAGCCACAGGTCTTGGAAAACAACATATAGAAGAGAAAAAGAACTAGAACTCTGGTCAAAAATATCACACAGCTAAGTTAATCATAATTCTGAATGAAAAAAAATGGACATTTGATCAGCTGTCAGATTTTCAAGACTTTATTAAAAAAGCTGAAATTGATAAAAGATTTGACATACAAGAGCCAAGAGAAACATAAGGTACATAGCAAAGACTGACTATAAGGGATTCAATAAGGACATGACCATTTATTCTTTATATGTGCAACATATAAAACATACATCTAGGATTCATATTAATAATTGGGTAGCTCATAAGAAAGATTGGAGTAAACTTGAGTTGATATGAATTTAATAAATAAAATCATTTAGGAACAGCTAAAAACAGTAATTATTTTATACAACTCAGGTGCAAGAGAAAGAAGAGATACAGAGGAAATAGATGGCAGGAGGAGGACTGGTAGTGCTGGTAACCTACTTTTATCAGGAATGAGTTTAAGAGAGTTTAATTTGCCAGATGGAAAAAGAATCTCAAAAGCTCACTGAAGAGAATCATTCCTTCAGAATTAGATTGGAGCAAATGGAAGCTAGTGACTTTATGAGAAATCAAGATACTATTAAACAGATCCAAACAAATGAAAAAAATAGAAGGCAATGTGAAATATCTCATTGGAAAAAAATACTGACATGGAAAATAGATCCAAGAGAGATAACTTAAAAAATTATTGGACTACCTGAAAGCCATGATCAAAAGAAAAAGGGGAGGAGGAGAAACTATATGTACATAAATATTTATTTCATTTTTTGTGGTAGCTAAGAATTGTGAATTGAGGGGATGCTATCAATTGGAAAATGGCCAAACAAGTTGTTTTATGTGATTTTAATGGAATATTATTGTGCTTTGAAAAATGATGAGCATGATAATTTCACACACACACACAAATACAAACACATTCTCTTGCACACACACACACATACATATATACATACAAACTGGAAAAAAACTTACATGAATCAATTTGAGTGAAGGGAGAAAAACCAGAACACCTCACATAGTAACAGCAATATTGCATGATTAACAACTGTGAATGACTTAGCTATTTTCAGCATTACAATTATCCAAGACAATCCCAAATGCTTCATGATGAAAAATGCTATCTGCCTCCAGAAAAAGAAATGATATCATTTGAATACAAACCAAAGCATACAATTTTCTTTCCTTCCTTCCTTTCTCCCTCCTCTTCTCTTCTCTTCTCTTCTCTTCTCTTCTCTTCTCTTCTCTTCT